>NW_007256233.1:82294-107468 GCF_000164805.1 Carlito syrichta | reverse complement strand
GGGCTCAGGCAATCCACTCACCTCAGCCTCCCAAGGCACAGGATTACAGGCTGAGCCATCGAGCCCGGCTATCTATCCACACTGTTGAGAAAACAGTTCAGTGATGTCTGGTTAGTAGCTTTTTTTTCTTGTCATAGATGACACAGTAGCACTGAATTGCATTCCGAACGGCTGCTGCAACTTCATGAACTGTTCTATGTTTGGGTCTTGTGCCTCAAAAATTAATAGTGCCTCCTTAAATAAAGAAAACCTTTTTGTCATTTCCTGCATCATGAATCTCTTCAGTTCTTCAGTTACTTCTTCCTCTTGTCTCTCTTTGTCCTTTCTCTGGGCCCCTCCAATTCCATCAGGTCTTCATTAGGAAACTCCTGGTGTTACACAGCAAAGAGTTCAATGAAGTTTAGTTTTATTGCAGATCTAGCTCTGGCTTCTTGCTGAGGGTCACTAAAACCTTTCTGGATTCCTCACCCACCTTCTCAAATCCGCAAAAGTCATGAACAAACTGAGGCCAAACGTTCTTCTAAACATCATTCATGATGACATCCATAACCTCATGTCAAGCAAAGTCAATGTTTTTTATGGTCTTGTAGATGTTATAGTCCTTCCAAAATTGTGGCAACGTTGTTCCTGCTTTGTCACTCATTTTTACTGCCTGACAAAGAGTGTGACATAAATAATATTTCTTTTTTTTTTTTTTTGAGTTGGAGTCTCACTCTGTCACCCATACTGGAGTGCAGTGGCCGTTCCCGGTCACCGCAGCCTCGACCTGCTGGGCTCTGGCAATCCTTCCGCCTCAGCCTTCCAAGTAGCTGGAATTGCAGGCATGCACTACCACGCCCAGCTGATTTTTTGATTTATTGTAGAGATGAGGTCTTGCTGCCCAGGCGGGTCTCGAACCCGCGGGCTCAGGCAATCCACTCACCTCAGCCTCCCAAAGGTGCGGGATTACAGGCTGAGCCACCGAGCCCAACTATAATATTTCTTGATAGTCACTCTAACTCCCTGGTGCATAGGTTGGATAAGCATCATAATATTCAGTGGCAGATACTCTGACATGGGGATGAAAGTCATCCATGAATGAGGAGTGGCCCACAGCATTGTCAAGCAGCAAAAGAATGTTGATTGTGATTCTCCAAGCAATATTTCTTTACCTCTAGGATAAAGTGATAGGAAAATGGTCCTGCAAACAGGACTGGAAAATGGTAGGAAAACGGTCCTGGAAAATGGGTTGTGTAACCTAGACTTTGGGGTTACTCTTCTACATAATAGGAAAAGAGCCTTTGGCTATGTTTTTAAGGGCTCTTGGGTTCTCTGAATGATAAACTAAGAGAGTCTTCAGCTTCATATTGCTAGAAGCATTGCCACCAAACAACAAAGTCATCCTATACTTTGCTGATTTTCAGCCTGGCATCAACTTTTTCTCTTTACTGATGTAACTTTGGTCTGGCATTCTCTTCCAGTACAACCCTATCTCATCCACATTAAAAACCTGCTTGGGTAAATATGCTCCTTCATCAATAATTTCTCAAAACGTTTCAGGAAATTCCTGGGCAGCTACCTTATCTACACTCACTGCCTCGCCACTTACTTTTAAGTTGTGAAGGTTGACTCTAGCCTTGAACCAATGAAACCAGTCATGGCTGGCATTAAAAGATGTGTCCTCTGATTCTTCACTGTATTTCTTCTTCAAGTCTTCATACAGTCTTTTAGCTTTCTCTCGAATCAGCATTAAGCTGAACAGGACTTAACGCCGATGCTGATCCTGCATCCACACGCTAAAAAGTCTCCCATCTTCTCTATCACTTTTCCATGCTTCTTTGATATTATTGGCACATCATTGGCACAGCAGATATCACATATTTCATGATTTTGTCCTTGTTCTTTAGAATCACGCTAATGACTGAATATTTCATGTTATAAGAATGAGCAACATCTACCATCTTTTTGTCTCACTCCACTCTCTCAATTATTTTCACTTTTGTTTCCATCATTATCATTTGGCATTTCTTAGCAGTACCAGCTACATCACCACTGCTTTGATGCTTGCTACTAGACATCCTGGGCTTGAAATAAAGATACTGTACTACTATACTTATATACTATACAGTGCTGTAAAGTACACAAAAGCACAACTACTTATAGAGGACGCACACATGTAACAATGTACTCCAGACACATGAACTAACGTGATTGGACATAAGAACGCACATTCACATATTTGAAAGATCACAACTTGAGGGTTTGTATGTAAGGGACTCACTGTATTAAGTTCTCATTTATATGGAACTCTTAGGGATTGGATGGTTTGGGAGATGTCAAAACATATTAATAAAACTATTCTATTAATTTCCTTCTGGAATAGACTGCTTACCCATTTCATTGTTTTCTTAATGATGAAGGGTTAACGTGATGAACATTAGCTCTTACCATTTTCTATAAAAGAGCTTTCAGGGTAACTGGTAAGTGGTACAGGGCTGAATGTATACAACTCCAGCAGACCCCCTTGGTGTGTGTCTTTGTCCTTTTCCTCATTAAACTAGAATGAAATATGAGCAGTGACATACAATTGCAAATGGTGTGACCTGAATAGCTCTTTGCAAAATTAATGAGGGCATTAGTACAAAGCATCTGTTTATTCAAGTCACTAGGAAAGTCTTCACAATTCATAATAGGGTATGTGACTTGTCTACTTTATTGACTTTACTACAACAGACAACATGCACCTTCTTGTCAGCTTGTACTCCAGCTTATGAATAGAGAATGAAGGAGGTGTTTTCATAATTTTAGGCATCCATGGTAAAGAACTTAGATATAATTGACTTCAAAGCCTGCTGAGTCTTCATCACTGCAAAACACTTTTTTTTTTAAATGCAAGACACATTTTTCTGGGCATAAACAACAATACAACCTTTAATGCTCACATAATGAACCAACTTCTTATGAAATATCTCTGTACTAGTTTTTGACTAAGATCTCTATTAAAATGTTGAATCAATAAGCTAATAATGAGCCGGGCTCGGTGGCTCAGCCTGTAATCCCGCGCCTTTGGGAGGCTGAGGTGAGTAGATTGCCTAAGCCCGCGGGTTCGAGACCCGCCTGCGCAGCAAGACCTCATCTCTACAATAAATCAAAAAATCAGCCGGGCGTGGTAGCGCATGCCTGTAATTCCGGCTACTTGGAAGGCTGAGGCGGAAGGATCGCCGGAGCCCAGCAGGTCGAGGCTGCGGTGGCCGGGAGCGGCCACTGCACTCCAGTCTGGGCGACAGAGTGAGACTCCGACTCAAAAACAAAAAGCTAATAATGGAGGGTAAGGTGAAAAAAATATCGAAATACAATTTAGGTTGCTTTTTATTGTATTATCTCTTTTCTTCCTTCAACATACCCTCTTTGACAAGACAACAAATCACAGTGGAGATGTCTTAGACCTTGCTAGGGGAATGCAGCTACTTCTCAGTTCCTTTATCTTCCCTCTCTGCTACTCCTGGTTGCTTCCACCCCTAGCTGCTATTACCAATCTGCACTTTTACTTTTTAGTCTTATAATTATCCTATTCTCAGCTTTCATATAAAAAATGCTGGCATTTTACAAACTTTTCCAGCTGAGCAATGGTGATGTAACCAGTTTTATAACCATGTACAATTTCCTTTTCTAGCCATATACAATTTCCCTTTCTTCTCAACTGATTTTTGCTAGTAATTTTTGGTCCTGAACCCACAGGCTTAGGCAATCCACTCACCTCGGCCTCCCAAAGTGCTGGGATTACGGGCTGAGCCACTGAGCCCGGCTGTCCATTTTCTTTACTATTTTATGTAGGTCACCTCACAATTTATTTTAAAAACTTTCTAAATTGTTCTTGATATACTTCTTTTCCAGTATATTCAGATTATACTCTCAGAAATAATAATCTTCCTAATGTTTTTTCTTCCTATCATTTTTTCCATTTAGGAACTTATAATTCCATCAGGTTTGAGTTCCTCTATTTATTAAAAGATCCATCCCCATACATCAAATAGATACTATTTTCTCTATAAAGACTCTCTTCTCACTATCTCCATAGGCCAAAATATCCTTTTTATCTCTGTACTTGCTTTCTTCCTAAAATGTCTTATTTCCCCTAAATATTGCTTTGTATTCCAGTTCTGCTACCCTGCACACTGAAAAGCACACAGCAGGGACTAAAATACTTGACTTATTTGTTGATTTATCAATTAATTTGGGGAAGTAATTAATATATAGAAGTTATTTAATATCAGCTTTTTCCAAAAGCTTATTAGGTTAATCAATATTAAAGAATCTCCTTTAAATATTTCTGTAAAGTTTTCGGGATTAATTTATCACATAAAAAGAGTCGCTCATTCAGATGTGAAGTTTTCAATGGAAAGTTTTCTGACTTTCACATGAAGTGTAATGAAATATAAATTAGATGCCTGATTAAAAATGAATTATTTTCAAGCTTAAACTATTAAAAACATTATAGGAGTTAAATATATTTAAAACTAAGAAAGCTTTTTTTGGAAAAAGTCTCAGAGTTTACCATCTGATACCCTAATTTTTAAGTACTAGTTGGCTCTTCCACACAGATTAAGTTTAAAAGAATCATAGATACCAATTTTCTTCAAGAACAGGAGGTGAAGTATGTGTAGGCCTCTCTCTTGGACTAGTTTGGGTCAGTCTTCTGCACCATGATGTTACTGTTGTCACATATCTAGAGTGAACACATTAAAAGAAATATTTGAAAATGTAACTTGCATATATTACAAAAGAATACCAAAAAATGGAAAAATCATTAATACAATTCTGGGGAAAAAAGGATAAAGGAAAAATTTTTTAGTGAGGTATTTACGGGACAATCTTATATTTCTATCTTTTCCACTCTACATAGGAAAGACACTTTTTTCCCCCATTATTTCATCAAGAATAAGATGATTTTCTTACAATCATGATTAATAAAGATGACATTTCAGAATTAAAATAAAGGTCATATTTGAATTTCATTCAAAGTTCAAATTCAAATGTTTAAATTCTCCTTTTAGTTTCATTTCTCCTCTGATTTTCATTAAGTTTTGTCATGGATATGTCTTTATACCTAATAAGACTACATAAGCTTGGTTTACTAAAATTTAAATCAGAAAACACCCATTAAAAGCATACACATACATATATAAATGTATGTATAGTTATATATAATTCACTGAATATACAAAATAAGTATCAAATTTAATAAATAATCTGAAGTGACTGACTAAAATAAATAGTAATGGTTGCCTACGACATTATCTTTTTAAGGCAAATGACTCAAAACAGCAATGAATATTGAAGCATTAAAACTAAAAGGCGGCCGGGTTCAGTGGCTTGTCTATAATCCCAGCACTTTGGGAGGTTTGAGGTGAGTGAATTGCCTGAACTTGCGGGTTCAAGACCAGCCCAGGCAACTTGGCAAGACCACATCTCTACAATAAAATAAAATTTTAACAATTGGCTGGATGTGGTAGCACACGCCTGTAGTTCTGGCTACTTGGAAGGCTGAGGTAGAAGGATCTCCAGAGCCCAGCAAGTTGAGGTTGCAGTGCTGTGAGCATGCCACTGCACTTCAGCCTGGGTGATGGAATGAGACTCCAACTCAAAAAACAAAAACAGAAACAAAAAACTAAAAGGCAACATATGTTCAATATCCCTTATCAGAAATGCTTAGAATCAGAAGTGTTTCAGGTCTTGGATTTTTTTTTTTTTTTTAATGTTAAAATATTTGCATAAACCCTATCAGTTGAGCATTCCTTATCTGAAGTTCTCCAATGAGCATTTCCTTTATGCATGACCTTGAATATCATGTCAGCACTCAAAAAATTTTAGATTTTGAAGCATTTTGGATTGTAAATTTTTGAATTTGGAATGTTCAACCTGTAAAATCCAACAGAAAAATATATTCAAGAGGCAAAAAAAAAAAAAGCAATTCTGTGAACATTATCAAATAAAATAAAATGTAAAGACTATCACAAGTAGAATTACTACAATAATAAATTAATAAGCAAAAAGAGAAGTATATTCATAAAAAGCTGAAGAATCTTCTCAATTTTAAGATGCCTGACCAGCTAATTTAATTTTATCTAGTTTATAGAAAAATATACAATTTTAGTTATCTGTGGTTACAAACCTTATTTCAAATTGGTCAGAGGATTTTAACCTGCTTACACAGCTGATCACAGTTGAATCTCCAAAGCAAGTCAGTATGTCTATAACACATTTCATTTTGAAAAATCACTTGAATACAAATAAAAATGATTAAAGCTAACCTGATCTCTTTAGTTAAGCTAAATAGCAATATAACTATAAACTTTGAAACCTGTTGAAATGACTTCATTCACATTATCCCCATGGAAAAACTAGAAGTATATGCAACATTTAAATAATGTTTCTATGCATACTCTCTGACAAAGGTAAAACACAAAAATAATTTTAAAAATTGCTTTTCTGTACCTTTCATATGGCTCAGGGTGTTCAATTTGAATTAACTGATCTTGTCCATCAGGAAAAGTTAACTTACACCAACCTAAGATGACACCTTGATTTACCTTAAGAAGCAAGGATGAAAGGAAAGTTTCATCATTCTACAACTGAGAACAAAGACATAAACAACCTCTTCCAATTTCATTACCAACTTTAAAAAATATGTAGAAGAATCATTAAAAATTTATTTTGACAATTTAGGCCAGGTGCAGTGGCTCATGCTTATAATCCCAGCACTTTGGGAAGCCAAGGTGGGAGGATCACTGGAGCCCAGGAGTTCGAGACCAGCCTGGACAATATGTGAGACTTCATCTTTACAAAAAAATTAAAAAATTAGCTGGGTGTGGTGGTACGTGCCGGTAGTCCCAGCTACTGGGGAGTCTGAGGTAGTAAGATTGCCTGACCTGGGAGGTCAAGGCTGCGGTGTGCTGGGATTGTGCTACTGTAATTACAGCCTGAGTGAGACCTTGATTTAAAAAAATGTATTGCCAGGCTTGGTGCCTCAGCCTGTAATCCCGCACCTTTGGGAAGTTGAAGTGAGTGGATTGCCTGAGCCCACGGATTCGAGACCTGCCTGGGCAGCAAGACCTCATCTCTACAATAAATGAAAAAATCAGCTGGGTGTGGTAGCGCATGCCTGTAATTCCGGCTACTTGGAAGGCTGAAGCGGAGGGATCGCCAGAGCCCAGCAGGTGGAGGTTGCGGTGGCCAGGAGCGGCCACTGCACTCCAGTCTGGGCGACACAGTGAGACTCCAACTCAAAAAAACAAACAAAACAAAATGTATTTTGACAATTTAAATGGAATATTCTACATGGGATATAGGTAGTATTTAACCACCACTCATACATATATAATTATCAAAGAGAATACAAATATGAATCCCTTTTTCTATAATGAGTTATCCTTATAAAAATGACCATTTGTCAAACATTCTTATTTTTGCTATGAAATCCAATGAGATCAGTAAAGCCTTTTGTCAGATTTTATACTTCAAAAAATAAACTGAGATAATGTGGTACTTTATTTTTTTGTTCTGTTTTCCACAGCTAAGTAATCAGCCAAAAATAGCTACCAGTCTGGAGTATACCCACCTGTCTCTCATCAGTAGAAGAGCTGAAATTCCAATTTAGAGTTAGAGTAATACCATCTAAAAAGATAGCATGTACTTTGTCATCAGAGTAGGCGAGAAATCTCCCTATACTGGGAATAAGTGATTCTTTCAAAAGCAAAGGCAGTATATTGCTCTCCTTCATCTCAGATACCTAAAACCGGGTAAATAAAAAGAGCTTAAGTTAATATTAAGTGAATATTAATGACTCTACAGCAACTTCAGATTTTTATTCAGGAGTTGAATATTGCAGAATCCTATGTATGTTTTAGCTTTTCCAGAAGTGGATCCCCAAATCAGTCCATCTACAAGCAGATTAAGTTATATCTTTGTAAAGTCATAAAATATGTAAAGTTCTGAACTTTACATAAAATAGAAAAATTAGGAACTAAAGCAATGTATAGATTTGCAATTAAATTAATATAGATACAGAAATCAAAATCTAAGAATCATTTCCTCCAAGTCAACATTAAAGAATTTACTTTTATAGTTATGAAAATATAGAACATTAATATCATGGTTTATAATGATTATGTTTTTATATACTTCAAAACAAGTTGATTCTCCTGTCCTTCCCACTCCATTAAAAATAAACCACATACAATAAAAGTATACATAAAATCCTGATTTTTTTCAGTATCTGTCCATTAGGTAGGTATTTTCCTGAATAAATCACTATTAATGTTACAAAAATGTCTCACACGACCCAGATGAAAGCAGATTAAGGGTCAGGTGTGGTGGCTCACACCTATAATCCCAGCACTTTGGGAAGCCAAGGTGAGAGGATTGTCTGAGCCCATGAGTTCGAGACCAGCCTAGGCAACTTGGCAAGGCCTCATCTCAACAATAAATCAAAAAATTAGGTGGGCGTGGTGGTGTGTGCCTGTAGTTCCAGCTACTTGGAAGACTGAGGCAAAAGGATTGCCAGACCCAAGCAGGTGGAGGCTGTGGTGGCCATGAGTGTGCCACTGCACTCCAACCTGGGCAACAAAGTGATATTCCAACTCAAAAAAGAAAAAAGAAAAAAATAAAGCAGATTGACCTTTTAACTATGAAAACAAATGACAAAACAATTTTTAAATTTTACTTTTGAAATAACATACCATTTTCCAGCAGCATATACAATAGTTATGGCCTAAAGAAAGTCTCATCTTCACACAGTGTTGAAGAATTCTGTGAACATAAAAAACACTACTTAAACATTTGCAAATAGCTGAGCACGGTGGCTCACACCTGTAATCCCAGCACTTTGGAAGACTGAGGTAGGAGGATTGCTTAAGCCCAGGAGTTTGAGACAAGCCTAGGAAACATAGGGAGATCCCATCCCTATAAAAAGTTTAAAAATTAATCAGGTATGGTGGCACTCACCTCTAGTTCCCAACTATACAGGAGGCTGAGGCAAAAGAATTGCCTGAGCCCAGGAGTTCCAGGTTGCGGTAAACTGTGAGCCACTGCACTCTAGCCTAGGCAACAGAGCAAAACCCTAACTCAAAAAAAAAAAAAAAAATGCAAATAATGACATTTTTCAATTCTAGCAACCCATTCTCAATGTCATACAACATTTTAGATTGCAAGTAATTCATTTCCACTAAAATGTGTTGGGAAATTTTTTTTTCTTCCCCAAGAAATCCTTAAGCCTCTAGAAGGGAAGTACTGTTGCTTCCTTTTGTGCTAGCTTTACCTAGTTCAGGCTATTCCTCTAAATTTTAGTGCTGAAATATTTCCATGGAGAGGATTTTCAGGTGGTCCTTTTTTTCTTGAGTTGGAGTCTCAATCTGTGGCCCAGGCTGGAGTGCAGCGGCACACACACAGCCACCACAGTCTCGAACTGCTGGGCTCAGGCAATCCTTTCGCTTCAGCTTTCCAAGTAGCTGGAACTACAGGAACGCACCACAACACCTGGTTAATTTTTTGATTGATTGCTGAGACGCAGTCTCGACAAGTTGCCAAGGTTAGTTTTGAACCCCGAGGCTCAAGCAATCCTCTCACCTCCACCTCCTAGAGTGCTGGGATTACAGGCATGAGCCACTGCGCCCAGCCGGGTGCTCCTTTTTGTTTTTGTTTTGTTTTTGTTTTTTGAGTTGGAGTCTCACTCTGTCACCCAGATTGGAGTGCAGTGGCCACTCCTGGCCACCGCAGCCTCGACCTGCTGGGCTCCAGCGATCCTTCTGCCTCAGCCTTCCAAGTAGCTGGAACTACAGGCGTGCACTACCACGCCCGGCTAATTTTTTGATTTATTGTAGCGATGAGATCTCGCCAAGTTGCCCAGGCGGGTCTCAAACCCGCGGGCTCAGGCAATCCTCTCACTTCAGCCTCCCAGAGTGCTGGGATTACAGGCTGAGCCACCGAGCCCGGCTTAGGGTGCTCCTTTTTAAGAGGTGACAGATTAATAGTGCCTGGAAGGTTTAGCATAGCCTAAAAGTGGTGGGGATATGAGTCAATTAACCCTAGGAAATCAAATTACAATTCTGCTCCTTCAAATCTATCTTGAAAGCTGCTTAGACATAAACATTTATAAAAAGAAATAATTGAATTCAACAATCCTCTTTCATTCTTCTGGGTGCCACAGACTGAGAGAATTTTTTAAAACATATGAACTAAAGAACCAAACTATACTTCATCCATAGTATACACTCAGAAATCTTTATTATTTTGAGGACAATAAAGAAGTATGAAAATTTTTCATGTATCATCAAATCCCCAACTTGATTTCAAGTAACAGTAATGATGCCACATTTACCCAGGAAAAGGCATTTATTTCCTCTCAGCACTTGTTTAACATATATAGATGTTTCTCCATATTTAAATTCCAAAGCCAGAACTTTTTTTTTTCTTTGAGTCAGGGTCTTACTCTGTCACCCAGGCTGGAGTGCAATGGCACAATCACAGCTCACTGCAGTCTTGAATTACTGGACTCAGGTGATCCTCCAGCCTCAGCCTCCCAAGTAGCTGGGTCTACAGAAGAGTGCCACCACTCCCAGTTAATTTTTTTTACATTTTTTTGGTAAAGATGAAGTCTCTCTATATTGCCTAGGCTGGTCTCGAACTCTTAGGCTCAAGCAATCCTTCTACTCTGGTCTCCCAAACTGTTGGGATTAAAGGCATAAGTCACTGCTCCCAACCCAAGTACTTTTATAATGATACAGAAATTATCTTATTTTATAAATTATGAGACGAAAAAAGTTGGAAAATATTACCAAAGATATATATTTCCATTGTACCTGCCAATTTCTAATCTTTAATTACAAGAAAACATATCAAGGTTTTCAGATAATACTTGAATCAGTTAAATGAGAACATACCTTGTTGCCTGCTTAATTAGAGAACACACAGAGAACAGAGTTCCTGGTCTATCTGGAGGAAGGTTATTTACTAAATAAGTTTTCTCTTCTCTCTGAAAATTAAATAAAACAATCTTATTAATAATAAATTTTGGCCCTTATTACTTAGCTATTTTTTTCTTGAAATATGTATTTACATAGTGACAAGACAAACAAATATTTTAACAATCTAAAACCCATAAAACCTGTATATTTAACCTGTATATTTTCCATTTTCCTATTTTTTTTAAAGTATAGAATTCCTCCTGTAAATTCAAAAGTTACATCCTGATAGCCTATAACTTACTGCCCAATTTAAATCTTGGTTATACTTAAATTCACATGGTAACCAAACTAATTTTCCTACATATCAGCAGAAAATGTATCACATAAGTCCAAATAAATAAACAAATTAATGACTATAGAGTTTTTAAAACATTTTTAATGTAATGAATTTATCATTTTGTTATAGTTTAAAACTATTGCTGCAGTTGTTGAAGACAATATTATTTATAGGCTCAAGTACTTGAAATTTTAAAAAATGTTACTTTGTTATTCTTTCTAATTTCCTCTTTCTCAGACTTGCTAGTGTTTCCCAGAACGGTCTCTTCTGACTTCTGATTTCTTTTCAGGTAATCCCAACAGGGTCCAAAGCTGTGTTCACGTGTCATAATAGCAACAGCTAACATTTATAAGGCAGATAACTATGTGCTAGGTGCTATGATCTCATTAATTCCTCAAAATAATTCTGACATAAGAATTACTAATGCCTCTTTTTAGATGAGGAAATGGAGGCTGAGGGTTAAAAAGTAAGAGATCTGATGTGAAGATTCATATTATTTACCATCAGGGAAATACGTTGGGCTTCAACTTCTTTCAGACTGAGTCCTTCCTCATCCCCATTATCCAATCAGTCATCAAATCTAGACAGATTTGGATTCAAATTGTAGTTGCCTCTTACTAACTATAATAATGGGCAGGCTAGCCAATGTTTTGTAAGTGCCTACTGCCTATCAACCAGATTGTCCTGAGGATTAATCATACAATACACATATAAAACACCTGGGACTGAATCTCATATAAAGCAGGTATGCAAAAAAAAAAAAAAAAAAAAAGTCTTGCTCCTTTTATCCTGGTCCATACTTAAATATCTAAATCTCAAAAAAAAAAAAAAAAAAGAAAAGAAAAAAAGCCAGGCTCGGTGGCTTAGCCTGTAATCACAGCACTTTGGGAGGCTGAGGTGAGTGGATCGCCTGAGCCCGCGGGCTCGAGACTCACCTGGGGAACTTGGCGAGACCTCATCTCTACAATAAATCAAAAAATTAGCCGGGCGTGGTAGCGCGCGCCTGTAGTTCCAGCTACTTGGAAGGCTGAGGCGGAAGGATTGCCGGAGCCCAGCAGGTCGAGGCTGCGGTGGCCGGGAGCAGCCACTGCACTCCAGTCTGAGTGACAGAGGGAGACTCCAACTCAAAATAAATAAATAAATAAATAAATAAATCTCTATAGGGCTTCCCTTCTGGATATCACAACAGATATCTCAACTTGAACATGTCAAAAGTGAAATTACCTTCATTTCAAAATTTGCATTTTCATCTTCTCTACTCTGTATTTACCTGTCAATTATCACATGTTGTTCCTCTACCTGGAAATTGGTTCCCTCCTCCAGCACCTCTCTCTGTCTAGCTAACACCTATTTTTCTTTCAGTCTCAGGGAAGCCATCACAGAAGTCTCACAGATCAGGCGAAATTCTCTGGTTATGTCCACAAGCATAGTTACCTCAAGTTCTGCTTTGTGGCCTTCTCCACAATTTCAATTTAATCATTTTTTTTTACCTAATGTCTATCTTTCCTGCTAAATTGGAGCTCCATGAAGGTAGGGGCCATATGTTTTGCTTACCTCTGTATGCCCAACATTTATTAGCATACTGCTTAGCACATGGTAGGCACTCAAAATATCAAATTTTATTTATATATTTCTCAATTGAAAATTGAGTTCACTGAAGGTTCTTATGATTTCCACTACTCTATTTCATAAGTTTAAAATGCATATTTTTCACAACCTAGCCTCTCTGAAATCTGGACAGAGCTTTATATATATATATATGTGTGTGTGTGTATATACATATATATGTATGTATGTAGATAGATAGATAGATAGATAGATAGATAGATAGATAGATAGATAGATTGATTGATTTTTTTTTTTGGAATTTCACTCTGTAGCCCAGGTTGGAGTGCAGTGGCATGCTCACAGCCACTGCAGCCTTGACCTGCTAGGCTCAGGCGATGCTTCTACCTTAGCCTTACAAGTATCTGGAATTATAGGTGTATGCCACCACACCTGACTAATTTTACCCCTTATAATTAAGAGTGTTTTACAGTCTATTAGGCAGGTGGGGTCAAGTTATGGTTGAATTTAAATCTTCTATTGACCCCCCCCCAGTAAAATAAAAAAGCAGTTATCAAAACAATTTAGATTAAAATTTTGATTTCATATAGTGCTTGGCAACTTCCATTCACTGAGTTATTCAATAATTTGGCATCCTTTTCAATTCCTTCCTCATCCCCAATATCCAATCAGTCATCAATTCTGTCTCCTAAATATTTTTTGTGTCCATTTTCATCTTTCAATTTTTTCTGACTGCCTGCTCCTCACTTGAATTGTGGCTTCTAACTGGTTCTACAGCTTGACCTCTTCCCCACTTAGTTCATCTTCCTCTGAATCTAACAGAAATCTGATGTCAGCTGGGTACAGTGGCTCATGCCTGTAATCCCAGCACTTTGGGAGGATGAGGCAGGAGGATAGCTTGAGCCCAGGAGTTCCAGACCAGCCTAGGCAACAAAGGGATACCTCGTCTCTACAAAAAAATTTTTAAAATTAGCTAGGTATGGTAAGACCCTAAACTCAAAAAAAAAAAAATCTGCTGTCACTTCCTTATTGAAAATCCTTTAGTGATTGCCCAAATGCAGTATGGTTTCTCACACTCCATTTATGAGCTGGCCCAACTTAGTGATCTAGTGTCTTCTTTGGACATTTCCACAACATCTTCTCTATTTTTTGGCCTACAGCATTTTCACTTTCTTCAACACTCCATGCTTGCCCCAAGCTTTTGTATCCACTTAGGCGTCATTTATCCACTGTTTTAAGCACCAGCAATAATGGTTTATTTAGCTTACCTCTAATATGGCAGACAGTAAACAAACACAGATCAATTAGAAAATGTCACCTAATATTAAGTGCTATGAAGAAAAAAAGATGAGGATACCATGACAGGGAGTGTTGGATAGTCAGGAAAAGTCTGTGAGGTGGTGACATTTAGATAGAATTCTGAGTGACAAGAAGCCTGCCATGAAGAGTTGAGAAAGTGAATTATTTGTTTCTTGGCTATTTGTTCCTCCGCTAGAATGATAAATCCTAGCTTAGCCAAGTCTTCCTTCAGGCTAGGTCAAGTGCCCTTTTTTTTTGAGTTGGAGTCTCACTCTGTCACCCAGACTAGAGTGCAGTGGTCACTCCTGGCAGCCTCGATCTGCTGGGCTCTGGCGCTCCTTCCACCTCAGCCTTCCAAGGAACTGGAACTACAGGCACACGCTACCACACCTGGCTAATTTTTGATTTACTGTAGAGATGAGGTCTTGCCAAGTTGCCCCGGCGGGTCTCAAACCCACAGGCGCAGGCAATCCACTCACCTCGACCTCCCAAAGCACTGGGATTACAGGCTGAGCCACCGAGCCCAGCCAAGTGCCCTTCTGTATGTGGTGCTAAAGCACCAAGTTCTTATCTGTGTGGAAGCACTCGCATGGTGAGTACTTGCCAATCTTTCCTATTTAAATTTTTAATTACACAAGGAATAATATATGACTATGTTTTTATTTTTAAAAGTTCAAAAAATAAAAATTAAGTCATCTCTGACTCCTCTTTTCTCACAAAATCTCAGATCTTTTCTTGTGCATGTACATGTATACTACAGAGAATAATTTATAAGTTTGGGGTTTATTTTCTGTTCTTTGCACAAAGATATCGTAGTACTTTTTTTTTTTTCTTTGGTAGAGATGAGGTCCAGCTATGTTCTCCAGGCTGGTCATGAACTCCTAGCCTCAAGTAATCCTCCCACTTCAGCCTCCCAAAGTGCTGAGAGTATAGGTGTAAGCCACCATACCTAACCCACTGTATATGTTCTGATGCAGCTTTCTTTTTTCACTCAATAATATCCTGGAGCTCTTCCAGTATCTATCTCTCTATGCATCTAAATCTTCCTCATTCTTTTCAACTGCTGCACAGTATCCTCATAATCTGATCACTATAACTTATTTCACCATTTCCCTATTGATGAACATTTATTTAGATTGCCTCCAGTTTTTTGCTACTACAAACAATGCCATAATCCATACCTTTATCATGATTCTTTGACTATATTGTGCAAATATTTTGAGACTTGATACCTAGAAGCAGAATTTATGATCAATTTTACTGATTCATGAAGGCGGCACGAGTTTACACTCCAACCAACCTATGAAAGTGTTCCTTTCCCTACATCCTTTCCAGCAGGTTACCAATCTTTTTAGTTTTTGATAATTTGATAAATGAAATGTTATGTCATTGATATTTTAATTTGCATCTCCCCGATGCAAGTAGTGACGTTGAATATATTTTCAAATATTATGAGTTTTCATTTATTTATTTGAGTTGGAGTCTCACCCTGTCACCCAGGCTGGAATGCAGTGTCATGCTCATGGTCACTACAGCTTCGACCTGCTGGGCTCAGGCGATCCTTCCACCTCAGTCTTCCCAAGCAGCTAGAACTACAAGCACATGCCACCATGCCCTGCTAATTTTTTGATTTATTGTAGAGAGGAGATCTCACCCTGTTGCCCAGGCTGGTCTTGAACCCATGGGCTCAGGCAATCCTCTCTTCTCCACCTCCCAAAGTGCTGGAAGTACAGGCATGAGCTACCATGCCCAGCCAAGTGTTTTATTTATACTGCCTTTTCTATTGCTTAACTATTCTTATCCTTTGCCCATTTTTCTATTAGTTTTTTTTTTTTTTTTGTCATTTCATTACTGCTTTATAGTATGGAATGTTTTCCAGGCCTTTATCTTTTGTTAACCTTAATTTAACAGAAATTTAAAATATTTATAATAATATAAATTTGAAAATTTCAAGCTCATCAAACTTGTTTTATTCTTTCAGATTTTCTGTATTGTACTTAAGAAGTCCCCCTACCCCACCCCAAGGTTATAAACATTGTTCTACATTTTCTTCTAACAATTATAAAGTTTGTTTTCTCACACTTACATTAACTCTTTAATTCACCAGAAATTTATTTTGAAGTATGGGCTAAAGTAAGGAGCAAACACTGTATCCCAAAAAGAGAGTCAACTGTTTTTAAGTCATTTCAATAAAGCAGAGAAGAGTGAGTGGGTTGTACACAGAGTTCTGAGAGTGAAGTCCAAAGCATTCCATCACAAATGTAAAATTTATTTGGAAGTTTTGTGTTTTAACCAAAAGTTCACGCTTCTACTCCATGATAAGTTTGCTTCAGTATAAAAATTATCACTCCCTCCCCAACAGTTTTGAGTAAAACTGAAGCTCTAGGAAAATGTATTCCATTTATCTTGAAATTTTACAAACTCCTTGATATACAGCAGTAAGTCGCATGACTATGCACACCCACTCTACTTGCCTGTCTGCTTGATTGTCTCATGTACTACATAAGCACACGTATACACATATATACATATATATATATTACTGGGCACATTTTCATCTCATTTGTTTGCCTCTCTGACCACTAGACTGTGAATCCCAGAGGGCAGGAACTCTTCTCATCTTCATCAGTCCCAGTGCTTACCAGAGTGCCTACCAAAGAGTAAGTATGCAATTAATATTTATTGAATAAATGAATACTCTCTTAGAAATAGACCCCACTAGGGAATCTGTTCCAATATATACCAAAGTATTTATGAATGACATGATAATTTGGATTTACTTAAAAATAAATAGAGAGTGGAGGGGGCAGTAGGAAGTATACATGAAAAGCTGGGTCATGGGTCCATGGGTGTCTGTTATATGTGTCTCTCTACTTTTGTCCATGTTTGAAACTTCCATAGCTCTGATAATCTTATTAGTACTTAAATACTCCATCTTGAGGCTGGGCTCAGTGGCTCAGCCTGTAATCCCAGCACTTTGGGAGGCTGAGGCAAGTGGATTGCCTGAGTCCATGGGTTAGAGAACAGCCTGGGCAACTTGGCAAGACCTCGTCTCTACAATAAATAAAAAATGAGCCAGGCACAGTGGCACACGCCTGTAGTTCCAACAATTTGGAAGGCTGAGGTGGAAGCATTGCCGGAGCCCAGCAGGTCAACGCTGGAGTGGCTGTGAGAGTGCCACTGCACTCCAGCCTGGGCGACAGAGTAAGACTCCAACTCAAAAACAAAATACTCCATCCATCTGTAATAAAGAGGGAAAACATATTTATTCTGTCCTAACCTGCAAAGCACAAGTTGTGTAATATTTTGGTAATCACTATAAAAGGGTAGATGTCAAATGTCAGACTGAGAATAAGAAAATTAAAACTCGTTAACAAAATATTCACATCATTAGACTATGGTCCAGTAGATACACTGTTATGTTTCACTATTTTCAACAACAGAGAATAATCTTGTTCAACTGTTTAGCTATATACAAAGATTTAGGAGTTAAGAGGTATTTAAAATAGTCAGACAATTAAATGGTAGGGGAAATTTTTTTTTTTTTTGAGTTGGAGTCTCACTCTGTCACCCAGACTGGAGTACAGTGGCCGCTCCTGGCCACCGCAGCCTCGACTTGCTGGGCTCCGGCGATCCTTCCGCCTCAGCCTTCCAAGTAACTGGAACTACAGGCGCGCGCTACCATGCCCAGCTAATTTTTTGATTTATTGTAGATATGAGGTCTCACCAAGTTGCCCAGGTGGGTCTCGAACCCGCGGGCTCAGGCAATCCACTCACCTCAGCCTCCCAAAGGCGCGGGATTACAGGCTGAGCCACCGAGCCTGGCGGAAATGTGGTTTTTAATGTACAAATATTAATTCAAGTATGAATTGACTCAAAATGACACTTCTAGTTGCAGCATTTTCTATTGATAAATTCTGCGACAGAAGAAATTTAGCTTTTGATTTAACATAAATTGCTTAGACAAATGGATATAGCAGGTGAGAAGACAGTAAAAATAAGGTAGTTAATATCTACTGTGCCAATGCTGGCAGGAAGACTATAATAATACTCCAGACTGGGGAGTAGGAAGCAATGTTATATAATGACCAAATTTACCATATATATTAAGAATTATTTAGAAAGAGCTATATACCTAAACTCTTCTTGAATTGAATTATCGGCTTACCTCTTCTGATCCTTCTTGAATGGAATAATATGTAAAATATTTCCCAAAATAAGTTCCTTCTGATTTGAAAACAGATCCATCTCCAGGATAAATCTCTATTGAGTTCATATGTTTATGTGTAAGTCTAAGGAAGACAAATAATCTTTAAAAAATTTTTTCCAATTGAGGCTGAAACACACATGAAGGCAGTCATTAAAAAACAAACAAACAAACAAGTATAGTCTTTTTGCCTACCCAGAGAAACATTTAATTTCATATTCTGAACCTAACTAGCTAAATTTACTTTTTCACAAAAGATAATCAGAAAACAAAGAATGGTTTTTGTATTTATTTCAACAACTAAACTCAGAGCATCTAGAATTTAGGTATCTTGTCTTATTATCCTTTTGATATCCCCATCACAGGGCTCACACCAAAGCAATGTCTACTGCTGTCCCATAGGAGTTATATGAACTTGAAAATAGACTTATTTCTTTTTCTTTTTATTTGGCTTGGGATCTCACTCTGTCGCCCAGACTGGAGTACAGTGGCATGATCAGGGCTCACTGCAGTCTTGACAGTTGGTTCTTTTACCTCAGCCTCGCAAGTGGCTGGGACTACAGGTTCACGCCACCATACCCAGCTTGTTTTTTAATTTTCTGTAGAGATGAAGTGTCATTATGTTGCCTAGGCTGATCTCAAACTTCTGGGCTCAAGCAATCCTCCTGCCTCAGCCTCCCAAAGTACTGGGATTACAGGCATGAGCCACCACACCCAGCCACATTATTTCTTAATAATGAAACTTGTAGAATCAATACCTTTTTTTTTTTTTTTTGGAGTTGGAGTCTCACTCTATCACCCAGACTGGAGTGCAGTGGCCACTCCCGGCCACCGCAGCCTCGACCTGCTGGGCTCCAGCGATCCATCTACCTCAGCCTTCTAAGTAGCTGGAACTATAGGCGTGTGCTACCACACCTGGCCCATTTTGATTTACTGTAGAGATGAGGTCTCGCCAAGTTGCCCAGACGGGTCTCGAACCCACAGGCTCAGGCAATCCACTCACCTCAGCCTCCCAAAGGCACGGGATTACAGGCTGAGCCACCGAGCCCGGCGAATCAATACCTTTTGGAAAAGATTAGCCGTCTGTACAAGGAGCCATCCCTAAGAGAAGGTGACTGAGTGTACCTGCAGCAACCAGTTATAATCAAGGTATTGGGTATATACCACATAAAAACTTAAGCCAAGTTAATTTTATGAACACATATGTTAGAATACATTGTCAGAAGGGATGGGTCTTCACACAGGAAAAGGAGAACCTCCTTGTTCCAAAAGAAATTAGTAGTGCTCTTTTAGCATTATTCATAAAAGTGAAACTCTCACTTTGGTCAACACTAGTATTTTAGTCATATAGAGATATCCTTGGCTGTGGGATAAGGATAATTCAATGAAATAGTGTTGGCACAGAACCGTTACTTAATGAATATTTGCCTCACAAATGTAGACGATATAACTTCCTTCATTCCATGCTTAACAAACAACTATCTGTTTTGACTAATTTAAACAACTAGATCCTCTAATGCTTGGAAGGAGCATCCTAAATAACTGATATAAATTTTACATTCACTAGCAAAACTGATCCCTCATTGGCTGCGGAGTTGCCACATATCTTGTAAACATGGTTAATGTGAGTCATAAGACCCTTGTGTACCCTAATAAAATTACTTTTGAGATCTGTAAAAATCAGTACCCCCATAGGCACACAATCAGTCAGACAGAACCATGTTCTCTTGAGATTATTTCTGCAAGACTAGCACCATTCCTCTTTGACAACAATAAATAGCTCCACTCCAATATATGTGCCTTACCTATATGTAACACCCTTGTACCAAACCATTTTCACTAGTTCAGGATAGAAATATTCTTCTTCATCAGACTGTATGTGTAAAAGTGAATCACAAAAATTCCACCTGTGAAGGATAAAATATGAGCTATTACTTCTGGTTGCTCAACATAACTACCTTTAAAAGTCAACCAAATAGTGCTACCATAACAAGATTTAGTTCTTGTTTAATTCATTAGATCAAAGAAAAATTAATATGAAAGAGTATTGACATTTAAAAGCAAGTCTTTTCCATGCATTTTCTTAAGTAGTTTCAATAATCTTATTATTGAATCTCAGCACAATTACATAAATTACATTTCATGAACATTTAAAATTTAGCTTAGATTCAAACAACAAATATTTACTGCAATATCTTGGTGGGCCAGACACTGTGCTATACACACTAGGACTGTAACACCCAAAAAACCAGAAATGGTCTCTGTCCTCAATGGAAATTCTTGTGACAGGGATGTTAAATAGTAAACACTGGGAGTAAAGAAAGGGGAAGTACCAAATGCTATGGAATTGTATACGGAGTTAACTTGTCTAGGGTCTTCAAGAAAACCACCCTAAAGTGGTGAGGCTTAAGCTGAGACCTGAAAATGAGCACGTTTGCCAGCTGTGCAAGAATGACCTTGCAGAATGAATGGCAGGTGCAGTGGTGAAAGACAGCTCGAGCGAGCATTCTTGAGAGTGCAAGAAGACCAGTTCAGCAAGAGTAAAGAAAGCAAGGGCTAGAGTGGTGAGAGTTGAGGATTACCAATATAGGAAGGGACCAGATCATGAAAGACCTGTTAAGTCCTGTTAAGGATAATGGATTTCAACATAAAGCTAATAGTTATTTAACAAGTGTTCATTTAAAAGTATAAATCTCTTTTGACATATACCCATAATGCTAGATTTTCTAATTTTAACCAGATAATTGTGACAAGCCTGAAAGTCATTCCTACATTTATTTTAAGCAACAAACATGTGGCCAGGTGCAGTGGCTCATGTTTGTAATCCCAGCACTTTGGGAGGCCAAGGTGGGAGGATTGCTTGAAGCCAGGAGTTCCAGATCAGCCTGGACAACATAGCAAGACGCCATCTCTACAAAAGAATGAAAAAATTAGCCAGCTGTGGTGGTGCATGTTTGTAGTCTCAGCTACTTGGTAGGAGGAGGCAGGAGGATCACTTGAGCCCAGGAGTTCAAGGCTGCAGTGAGCCGTGATTGTGCCACTGCACTCCAGCCTGGGCAACAGAGCAAGACCTCATCTCAAAATAAATTAAATAAATAAGTAACACATGTGCATTCAGACACTAGCTGGGATTAAATCCCAATTCTACAAGTACTAGTTATGTGCCTTTGCTCCAGTTACTTAACATTTCTGTGTCTCAAGCTCATCTACAAAATGGGAATAAAAGTTCTACTTCACAGGGTTTCCACGAGGATCAGACAGGTAAAGGCGAACAGTGCCTGACACATAAGTGTTTTGTAAGTGTCAGCTATTATAATTATTATAAAATTCATGCTACAAATCTACAACTATTAGGTTACTCATCTCTTAATAGAGGTAAACAGTTTTATACCTAGCCACTTGGAAGTCTCTCCATGTTTACCGTTTTGAAAATTAACATATTTACAGTCAATTAACCAAACAAAGATGGGTTGCCTTTGAAGCTAAGTAACAAAAGAACCCATGATTATAACGCTGTCAGATTCATGCTCTAGCAAGCAAAGTCACAGTCTCTAGTGAGCGGCAGCAAGTGTTTCTCTGTGCTCGCTCCTACAGCCCTGTGCATCCCATCACTTGCTACACTTTAATAACCCTTTTAGGAACAGTGTCTTCACCAGACTCTAAGTTGCTAGAGAGCAGGGACTGTAGTCATCTGTACAGTCACTGGGCTTACCAAAGTATCTAGTGCAGAGTCAGCCTTCCATAAACCTCCAATGCATGGACATAGAGTAAGAAACCTAAGCAACATGTTTGTTAGGGAAATTGTTTACAATCAGTTAAGAGCAAAGTTTTGGATTAACTAAATGAACTTTCCTTACAAATGGCATCAGATGATTTACAAAAAAAATTATTCTCAGTTAAAGACCAATTCTGACAAAAGCTTTTATAAACCAATAACCTTCCTGCATTACCTGTGTAAGTGTGGGACAGGACAGCTGAGGGACAGGGCCCTGGGAAGAACAGAAATTTCTTTTCCTCTTTCCTCTGAAACATCAGAAGTTGAAACTCTACTCTGGATGATATCTGCACCAATTTTAGACATATTGCTAACTTTATTATGAAAATGAAGTGCTAAAGACAAAGGATATTTCCATTCCTCTGGACAGGAGTCCACAGACCAGCACTGCTTTACCCACGTATATACATATGTGTGCTTTGGACCAGATGAAGACAGTTTCTCCCTCCCTTCAGTTCCATTTACACAACTTGTCTTCCTTAAATGTTCTTTGGATTTCATGATCTGGCAATAAAGTTCATTTTCCTTATTCTTCAGTCTTTGTCCTAATACATTTCCATATGTACAGATTTTTCCAGCTTTCTCATGTACTTTTTCTTTTGGGACATGATTAGTTTTTTCTGACAATGCTACAGATGAGTCTGGCTTCTGGCTAACTTTACACAAAAAATGCACTGTAAATTCATGCTGAGATTTGGGTAGACAAAGGTATGCATGACCATCTAGAGATGTTATCTTCACGGTGCCACTCTCCATACATATCATGCTACCAACTGTATCAAGACTGGGCCATCGTACTTCTGAGATGTCAATGAAGATATGCTGAATTGAAAGGGGGAAAAGAGATGGTAAGTATTTTCTGATGACAGTTCAGTTTTTCCAAACATTTGTTACTTAAGAATTGTGTAAGAAAGTTCTTAAATATTTGTTTATAGCCGGGCTCGGTGGCTCAGCCTGTAATCCCGCGCCTTTGGGAGGCTGAGGTGAGTGGATTGCCTGAGCCCGTGGGTTTGAGACCTGCCTGGGCAACTTGGCGAGACCTCATCTCTACAATAAATCAAAAAATCAGCCGGGCGAAGTAGTGCGCACCTGTAGTTCCAGCTACTTGGAAGGCTGAGGCAGAAGGATTGCAAGAGTTCAGCAGGTCGAGGCTGCAGTGGCTGGAAGCAGCCACTGCACTCCAGTCTGGTCGACAGAGTGAGACTCCAACTCAAAAAAAAAAAAAAATTGTTTGTTTCACTACCTAAAAGAATAAAACTAGAGAAACATATGACAACCTATATGGTTTTCCAGAAAATATCTGATATTGTTAAGATTATCTCTCTCAAAAAAAAAAAAAGATGTAAAGCACGCACACACATACAATACAAGGGAAACCAAAAAAACCCCAGAATCTTTGGAGGGCAGGCCCCTTTGTAGTACAGACTTCCTCCAATAGGTAAGTGTCCTAGAAACCCATTGGTATCAGTGTTATCAGCTAGCATTGTTATGAGAGGTTACACTT
Source organism: Carlito syrichta (assembly GCF_000164805.1). Lineage (NCBI taxonomy): Eukaryota > Metazoa > Chordata > Mammalia > Primates > Tarsiidae > Carlito > Carlito syrichta. The sequence goes on along the minus strand of NW_007256233.1, from coordinate 83,840 downwards.
GACTTCAGTGAATTGTTTTTGGAGATTCTTTCAATGTGTTTGCCCATTTCATGATGGGTAATTTACAAGTGCACCTGCCTATATAGCACTGAGTGTTCAGCAGTTTTTGACCAAAACAGCATGACCCCTGTGCTCTACCCTCTATGTTCACCTGATCTTGTCCAAGTGACTTTTTGTTTGTTGTTTCCTTGGATGAAAAAGTCCTCAAAGAGAAACATTCTGCCGATGTGGAAGAGGTGAAACAAAAAAAGACAGAAGCACTAAAAGGCATCAAAATTGGCAAGTTCAAAAATTGTTTTGAGCAGTAGAAAAAGCATCTCGATAAGTGTATTGCATCAAACTGAGAGTACTTTGAAGGTGACTAAAGTTTAAACACGTAAGAATAAATACACAATTTTTTATACATGGATTCTGTTTTGTTGGGGGTTATCCCCTCATAAGGGAAAAGAAGAAAAAAAAATAACATCCTGATTATATTTAGTGTTAAACATATTTTGGTTTAAAATGTACAAGAAATCAGAGATAAACCGATTTTTCACATTCCCCTACCCCAAAAGCCTACTCTGAAAAATAACAGAAATGAGGGAAGATCAGAGTTATAATGCACTATATTAAAAGCAATCATAGCTAAAAAATAAATAAAAATTTTAAGTTAAAACAAGTAAAAGCAACTCTAGTTTAAATGGTATGAAATTAGCATTAAAATCATTGACAGAACTACTCAGAAAATACAAAGCAGACTTAACTGTATTTTTAAACGTTGCATGTGGTAACATAACCTTTTCAAAACAAGAGAAAAAGGAGCAATTTAATAAAGAGTACTGGAATTATTGAACAGCATTTGGGAAATGCTATCTAAGTGGGTTATCACATAGACTAATAAGATAACATGTATAAAGTACCTGGCAGATCATATACTAAAATAAATTCCAGGTGGCTTAAGGAGTAACATTTGAAAAAGTTTAATATTTCAAAGGAAAACTGATCCCGATCAATAGCAAACAGACTCATAACAAGTAACAGTGCCAGTAGTGTCTTTTCATATAAGGTGTAAGCAGTAGGTGTTGTATAAGTCTCTTAATCAGTCAATTTTGCCAACAGTTTAACATTTCAATTTCAATTATATCAAACCTTAAATTAACAAAAACTATTGTAAGGAAGCTTCTTAAATTTACAGTGCTACCTATGTGTACAATGTTAGGACACTAAAATTAAGGGCTATATTTGTTAATGGCAAACCTGGTTTGTAAGGATGGTCCTCAGTTAAGAAAGTTCTCTCTGTTAGAATTAGCAAGCTATGCAGTTTCAATAAATAATGTTACTCAAAAGTCAAAATGAAAAAGAGTCTTCAAAACTAAGTTGCAGCTTATAATTTTTTATGGGCCCCCTTGTCACAAGATAATATAAAATTTTACATTACAAATTACTCAGCAAATATCTGTCGGGGGATGGGAAAACACTTCTTATCTACAGGGTGCCTGAATGAAACATCATTGTACACCTAACCCTTAACTGTACCCCACAAAACCATAATAAAAAATACTGA
>NW_007256233.1:79017-82274 GCF_000164805.1 Carlito syrichta | reverse complement strand
AAACCTGGTTTGTAAGGATGGTCCTCAGTTAAGAAAGTTCTCTCTGTTAGAATTAGATTATTTAATAATCTTACTATAGCATCAGCAGCAAGCTATGCAGTTTCAATAAATAATGTTACTCAAAAGTCAAAATGAAAAAGAGTCTTCAAAACTAAGTTGCAGCTTATAATTTTTTATGGGCCCCTTGCCACAAGATAATATAAAATTTTACATTAAAAATTACTCAGCATAGAAAGATAGCAGAAAGTAGTTGAAAAATAGTTTTCAGAGTCAGACTAGGTTCAAATCCTAACTTTGCCATTTAGAAAATTTCCATAGACAAATCTTGCAAACTCTCTGAGACATAATTTCCTTATGTATAAAAAGGGGCTGAGCCGGATGCGGTGGCTCAAGCCTGCAATCCCAGAACTTTGGGAGGCCGAAGTAAGAGCATTGCCTGAGCCCACGGGTTGGAGAACAGCCTGGGAAACTTGGCGAGACCTCATCTCTACAATTAGCCAGGCATGCAGTGCGCGCCTATAGTTCCAGCTACTTGGAAGGCTAAGGCAAAAGGATCACCTAAGCCCAGCAGGTCGACACTGGGGTGGCCATGAGCATGCCACTACACTCCAACCTAGGCAACAGAGTGACACTCTGACTCAAAAAAATAAAAAAGGGCTGATATCCAGACAATACATCTGTTCTAATTGGTTGGCCATCCATTTTGATCAGTAGATACCCATGCCATATGGTGCTATTAAATATTTATAATATTATTCCTAGTTCTTGGACATAGTAAAACCTCAATAAATAATAGTAATTATTATTCCTAAAAGTCCAAAATAAAATACTACGTAAGTAAAAATAAAAAAACTTTTATACTCATATGTATCACACGTTTCTAATATATATTAAAAAATAACTACACATAAGTTACAGAAAATGGTCACATAATTTCATAATTTTGAAATCTCTGAGAATGAAAATGTCACCAATGTAAAAAATTCTGATTATAATCCTTGGCTACAAAAAAAATGGCAGAGAGATCAACTTCTATGTTCCTCAGTATGGTGAAATAACTATTCCCAGGTGTCAAAAAAACACACACAAAAACCGACTAAATATTAAACTACCTGTTTCTAAGTACTGGTCCTCAAATATTACTTATAAAAATGAAGTTTGTAGGCTGGGCTCAGTGGCTCAGTCTGTAATCCCACACTTTGGGAGGCTGAGGCAACTGGATTGCCTGAGCAAATGGGGTTCAAGACCCAGTCTGAGCAACTTGGTGAGACCTCGTCTCTACAATAAATCAGAAATTAGCTGGACATGGTAGTGTGATCCTGTAGTTCTGGCTACTTGGAAGGCTGAGGCGGAAGGATCGCCAGAGCCCAGCAGGTTGACACTGGCATGGCTGTGAGTGTGCCATGGCACTCCAGCCGGAGCGACAGAGTGAGACTCCAACTCAAAAAAATAAAAATTTTTTAAAAATGAAGTTTTTTTTATTACCTTTTTTCTTTCAGAAGGTATGATGCTTTCAGATAAAAAAGGGTGAGAAGCTGAAGAGTTTCGAAAATCTAGGGCTCGCTGTAGTTGCTCCTATAAAAATAAATATAAAATGTTATCTGAAACAATGTAAGAGGATTTAAAAATCAATTTAAGATGACAGTAAATTATAATCCAGAATAGTAACTGTTCTTCATATTCTAGCCCCTTTCAACAATATTGTGGTATTAAAGAGTAGTTGTGTCTGGGTGCAGTGGCTCACACCTGTAATCCCAGCACTTTGGGAGGCCGAGTCAGGAAGACTGCTTGAGGCCAAGAGTTCAAAACCAGCCAGGCAGCATGGCAAGACCCTGTCTCTACAGAAAACTTAAAAATTAACCAGGCATGGTAGCACATACCTGCAGTGCTAGCTACTCAGGAGGCTGAGGTGAGAAGATTACTTGAGCTCAAGAGTTCAAGGTTCAACGCACCACTGCCCTCCAGCCTAAGGGACAGAGCAGAGGGACAGAGGCCCTGTCTCTCTTAAAAAAACAAAAACAAAACAAAAATCTTTACTTACTTTGTAAGTGCTAATAACAAAGTGTGTCCTTTGACGAATTCTTTCTGGTTGTTCTAAAGGATGTGCTGAAACAGGAGGTGACTTTTCAAATAAAAATTCAGAGCCACAGGGAGAAAGTTGCAATTTGGAACCATCAATATATTGTACTTGCACTGAGTCATCTTCATATAGCACCATCCGTACTTCAGTTGCCATTACTATGACCGGATAAGATGTACTTCCAAGCTGAAAATTGAATGAAATAGGAAACACAAATAGCACAAATAGTTCTCTTAATGTACAAAATTTTTACCAAAATAAATACACATTTTCTAAGAACATGACATTGCCATTGCATTTACTTTTGCTTGAGAAAACATGATCTTACCACATCCACTTAATTGAAATTAACATCTGTAACAAAATGCCTTAATTAACCCCTAGAATTTTGATTTAGGAATATAATCTAGAACGGGAAAATAGTCTGTAAAGTTATAACTGTTTTTATAATTTTAGTAGCTTCACTTCTCCTTAAGTTTCTTTAATTTCTGTAAATCATGCTCATTATATCATTTCAAATAACAAGCAAATGCTACCTTTGCAATAAAAATGCAGCAAACCATTTGTAATACATGCAAAAGGCAGGCCAAAAGTAACTATTAGGTTGCAAGGAAAAGAACACTGAAAAAGAAACCCAGACAGGCATGGTGGCTCACACCTGTAATCCTAGCACTTTGGGAGTTGGAGGCAAGATTGTATGAGTCCATGCGTTCGAGACCAGCCTGGGCAACTTGGTGAGACCTCATCTCTACAATAAATCAAAAAATTAGCTAAGTGTGGTGGTGCATGCCTGTGATTCTAACTACTTGGAAGGCTGAGGCAGAAGGATTGCATGAGCCCAGCAGGTCAAGGCTGTGGTGGCTGTGAGCATGCCACTGCACTCCAGCCTGGGTAACAGAGTGAGACTCCAACTCAAAAATAAAAATAAATAAAAAATAAAAGAAAAGAAAGGAAATTCAAATACCTGGAATCTTGTCCCTACCCTGGCATTAAGAAAGTAGCTCCAGCCGGGCTCGGTGGCTCAGCCTGTAATCCCAGCACTTTGGGAGGCCGAGGTGAGTGGATTGCCTGAGCCCGCGGGTTCAAGACCCGCCTGGGCAACTTGATGAGACCTCATCTCTACAACAAATCAAAAAATTAGCTGGGCGTGGTAGCACGCGCCTGTAGTTCCAGCTAC
>NW_007256233.1:60635-78948 GCF_000164805.1 Carlito syrichta | reverse complement strand
GTAGCTCCATATTATTACAGAGCAAGTCAATCTCACTGTCTTAGATTCATCTTCATTTCACTGCATTCAATTTCCTCTTCTCTACCTCTAAAATACTCTGTCAATTTCCTCTTCTCTACCTCTAAAATACTCTGTATCTTCACCTATGCTCTTCGTATAGGGCTAACGGAAGGGGAATTAGAGAGGGGTTTCATTCAGTCTACTATTTACTAGGTATAAGCCTCGGGTTGTTTGTTGAAGAAACTAATGACAGTGCCTAGCATTATGAATATCATTGTAATATAGGAGTTCAATCAATCATATGAAATGTTTTCGTTCCTTTCTAACACTAGCCCCATTCCCTTCTACATTTACCTCTTCTACTACTCAGATGATCAAGTTTCATAGAAAAATAATAAATTTCCATAGATAACACTTGCCTCACTTTATCCCTATGTCCTACCAATAAACTCTTCAAGTGCAGGATCCACTGCCCACTTTCTCGGCTATCAATCTTCAATCCATTGCAATCCAGCTTTCTCCTCTACCTCTCTACTGACATTGTTTCACAATAGTCACCCATGTCTTCTTACATTCAATGACTTCAGTCTTCATCCTGCTAAACCTGGTCAACTTGTGACAGCATTGTCTACCTTCCCCTGCACCAAACTCTCTCTCCTCTTGGCTAATTTTTTCCCTACATTAGGCTGCCACGGTTTTCCTCTCTGTATCTATCTGTTCTTAGTTTCCAGCTAGCTGCCTGCTAGACCTGTCTCCATATCCCTGTCCCATAAAAAAAATCAAACTCAACATGACCAAAACAGAACTTAATCACTCCCAACAAAAGCAGACTTCTGTAATATCCCCTAATTTCACTTTCATCTCTTCCCTCAAATCCAGTCTACACGCAGGAGCCAGAGGAATCCTTTAAAATAAAAATCAGAAGCCGGGCTCGGTGGCTCAGCCTGTAATCCCACGCTTTGGGAGCCCGAGGGTTCGAGACCCGCCCGGGCAATTTGGGGAGCCCTCATCTCTACAGTAAATCAAAAAATTAGCCGGGCGTGGTAGCGCGCGCCTGTAGTTCCAGCTCCTTGGAAGGCTGAGGCGGAAGGATGGCCGGAGCCCAGCGGGGTCGAGGCTGCGGTGGCTGGGAGCGGCCACTGCACTCCAGTCTGGGCGACAGAGTGAGACTCCAACTCAAAAAAATAATAAATAAATAGATAAATAAAAAGCAGATCTATCACTTCCTGGATTAAAACTAACCGCTACCTTCCCTTTTCTCTTAGGACAAAATACAAACCCCCAAACCATGGCCTAAAAAGGCCACCAAATCTGGTCCTATCTATATCTCCGACGTCATCTCCTAACTGTCTTTTTAAAAGACACTTTAGATACACTGGACTTCTTAATGTTCTTTAAACAGGCGTTCCCATTTTAGAATCTTTGCGTTGTTCTTTCGACCTATCAAGCATACACAAGAAATAGTGTAATGTCTAAAGTTCCCCGTATATTTTAGGAAACAATAATCTGGCCCCAACCCACATTTCCAACCTCATCTCTCCTGTCCTATTCCTATTTACATTCTCACCACACAGTACATCGTTTATATATTAAGGATCAAAAAGCTACAAGTCTGTTTTTCACATCAGTGAAAATCTCACTTTTTTAAAATGCGATAGTACCTAGTTATAGAAAAAGACTCAGTAAAACAGCAGCCAAACGTCTTGCACTCACATCGCAGTGCAGAGTTGTGGAAAGGAGGCCAATCTGCAGCCCCGGGCTTTAATTTGCCAAAACGCCTGAAGCCCGGGCTTCCGCGCCTGCCCACGACGTTTCTTGAATTTGACAAACTACCAACAAGCGATGTTTCCTGATGAAAGAAGACGATCATAACCGCCGAGGAACGGCGTCACCGGAAGAGCGTTTTGCCCAGATGCCCGCCAAGTCCAGGGAACGAGAGAGCGGAGACAGCGCCAGCTGCGACCATAAACTTGAAGCACAGGCCGCACAGCGGCGTTCAAACCTCCCCGCGCCCTCGGGAAGCGTCCTTACAATGGAAACCGGAAGTCCCGCCCCTCCGCTCCTGGGGCCACGCCCCACTGCTCGCTCGGCGAAGGGCGGGACAGGAAGCGAGAGAAGGGAAGGTGGTGGTTCTCAGCGAATGGGGTCGGCATCCCTTTGGTCCTTACTTCCGGTTCCTCTCACAGAAGGGGTCCTTTAATAAAGGCTGATGGAGGTTAACCTCCCGAACGGTTCATCCAGGAGCTAACTATATGGTGGATTTTAGTGGAGTGATGCTTAAATAATCTATAAACAACAATTATACTTCATAAAGGTGTTAAAAAAATTTGGCCAAAGATGGAGACCTCTTCCTATTTTGGTATCAGATTAGTTCTTCTAACTATGTATCTGCACATTTATTTTTCTAAAATTCCAAGTGCACCTCTGCTATATTTAGTTATTGCCCTTAAACAAGTATTTATGGGGCACTTACCAGGTGCATGGGCATGGTGGGGATAAAGCAGGGGAAGTAAGCTTCCAGTTCCTTGGGGGTGAGGGTGAGGCTAGAGATTAACTGGAAAGAAAGATTAAACAATCATTTGATTACAGTTGTGTTTCTAAGATAAAAATAGAGGTATGTGAGGGCATTTACAGGAATACCTTGTTTTATTGTGCATTATATTGCACTTTGCAGATACTGAGTTTACTGCAAATTGAAACTTTGTAGCAACCCTGCCTTGAGCAAGTATATGGGCATCATTTTTTCAACAGCATGTGCTCACTTTGTGTCTCTATATCACATTTTGGTAATTCTGACAATATTCCAAACTTTTTCATTAATATAATTTTTATGGTGATCTATGATCAGTGATCTTTGATGTTACCATTGTGATTGTTTGGGGGCAACACAGACCACACTCATATAAAATGATGAATAGAGAAATATTGTGTGTGTGTCTGACTGCTTCACTGACCAGCTATTACTGTCCCTCTCCTTTGGCTTCCTTATTCCCTGAGACAAAGCAATATTAAAATTAGGCCAACTAGTAACCCTGCAGTGGCATCTAAGTGTTCAAGTGAAAGGAAAAGTCACACATAAACCACTTAAGTCAAAAGCTAAAAATGATTATGCTTTTGAGGAAGGCATGTTGAAAGACAACACAGGTCGAAAGCTGGGACTCTTGTGCCAAACAGTTATTCAAGTTGTGAATGCAGAAGAAAAATTATTGAAAAAAAAATTTAAAATGCCACTCCAGTAAGCACACAATTGTTAAGAAAGCAAAAAGCCTTATTGCTGATTTAGAGAAAGTTTGAATCTTCTAGAGAGAAGATCAAACCAGCCACAACATTTCCTTAAACCAAAGCCCAATCCAGAGTAAGGCCTAACTGTCTTCAATTCTGTGAAAGCTAAGAGAGACGAGGAAACTGCAGAAAAAAGTTAGAGGCTTGCAGAGGTCAGCTAATGATGCTTAAGGAAAGAAGTCTTCTCCATGACATCAAAGCGCAAAGTAAAGCAAGTGGTGATGTGGAAGCTGCAGCAAGTCATCCAGAAGATCTAGTTAAGATCATTGATGAAAGTGTCTACACTAAACAACAGAGTTTCAGTGTAGATGCAACAGCCTTTTATTGAAAGAAGATGTCAGGCCGGGCATGTGGTTCAAGCCTGTAATTCCAGCACTTTGGGAAGCTGAGGCAAGAGGATTGCCTCGGTTCAAGGGTTCGAGACCAGCCTGGGCAACTTGGTGAGACGTCATCTCTGCAATAAATCCAAAAATTAGCTGGGTGTGGTGGCACGTGCCTGTAGTTCCAGTTACTTGGAAGGCTAAAGTGGAAGGCTCACCTAACCCCAGCAGGTTGAGGCTGCGATGACCATGAGTGTGCCACCGCACTCCAGCCTGGAAGGCAGAGTGAGACTTCAACTCAGAGAGAGAGAGAGAGAGAGAGAGAGAGAGAGAGAGAGAGAGAGAGAGAGAGAGATATGCCACTTAGGACTTTTATCACTAGAAAGAAGTCAGTGCCAGGCTTCAAAGCTTCATAGGACGGTCTGACTCTTGTGACAGGCTATTACAACTGGTGATTTTAAATCAAAGCCAATGCTTATTTACCATTCTGAAAATCCTAGGGCCCTTAAGGATTATGCTAAATCTGTTCTAGAAATGGAATAACAAAACTGGATGACAGCAATCTGTTTACATGGTTAATTGAATATTTTAAGCCTACTCTTGAGACTTACTGCACAGAAAAAAAAGATTACTTTCAAAATATTCTGCTTATTGACAAAGCACCTAGTCACCCAATAATTCTGATGAAGATGTACAGAATATTATTAATGTTTTCATGCCTGTTAACACAACAGCTATTCTGAAGCCTATGGGTCAATTTTTAACATAAAAAATTACATTTTGTAAGGCTGCCATAAATAGTGATTCCTCTGATGGACCTGGACAAAAAAATTACAAACCTTCTGAAAAGGATTCACCATTCTAGATGCTATTAAGAACATTTGTGATTCATGGGAGGTCAAATATCAACATTAACAGGTGTTTGGAAGAATTTGATTCCAACCCTCAATGATCACTTTGAGGGGTTCTAGTTTTCAGTGAAGAAAGTTATTGAAGATGTGGTGGAAATAGTGAGATAACTAGAACCAGAAATGGAAGCTGAAGATGTGAGTGAATTGCTCAATCTCCTGATAAAACTTGAATGAATGAGGAGTTGCTTCCTATGGGTGAGCAAAGAAAGTGGTTTCTTGCCAGGCACGGTGGCTCACCCCTATAATCCAAGCAATTTGGGAGACAGAGGCAAGAGGATTGCCTGAGGCCAAGGGTTCGTGACTAGCCTGGGCAACTTGGTGAACCCTCATCTCTACAAAAAAAAAAAAAAAGCTGGGCATGGTAGCAAGTACCTGTAGTTCCAGCTACTTGGAAGGCTGAGGTAGAAGGATCACTTGAGCTCAGGAGGTTGAGGCATTTTACTGTGGGTAAAATGCAATTACACAGCATTCCATGCTACAGAGAAATCTTTTGTGAAAGAAAGAGTCAATCGATGTGGCAGACATCATTGTTGTCTTATATTAGGAAGTTGCCAAAGTCACCCAACCTTTAGCAACCACTACCTCATCAGTCAGCAGCTGTCAACATCGATGCAAGACCTTTCACCAGCAGAAGGTTACAACTCATTGAAGACGCAAATGATCATGAGCATTTTTTAGTAATAAAGCTTTTTTTTGTTTGTTTTTTGTTTTTGTTTGAATTGGAGTCTCACTCTGTCACCCAGGCTGGAGTGCTGTGGCACACTCACGGCCACCCCAGCATTGACCTGCTGGGCTCCGGCGATGTTTCAGCCTCAGCCTTCCAAGGAGCCGGAACTATAGGCACATACTACCACGCCCAGCTAATTTTTTATTTATTGTAGAGATGTGGTCTTGCCAATTTACCCAGGCTGGTCTTGAATACGTGGGCTCAGGCAATCCACTCGCCTCGGCCTCCCCAAGTGCTGGGATTACAGGCTGAGCCACCGAGCCCAGCTGTTTTTGATTTCTTTTTTGAGTTGGAGCCTCACTCCATCACCCAGGCTGGAGTGCAGTGTGCTCACAGCCACCCCAGCATCGACCTGCTGGGCTCAGGCATTCTTCTGCCTCAGCCTTCCAAGTAGCCGGAACTACAGGCACGCACTACCACGCCCGACTAAGTTTTTGATTTATTGTAGAGACGAAGTCTCACAGAGTTGCCCAGGCTGGTCTCTAACCCGTGGGCTCAGTCAATCCTCTCACCTCAGCCTCCCAAAGTAATACAATGTTTTTAATCAAGGTATGTACATTTTGTTTTGAGTCCGAGTCTCACTGTCACCCAGGCTGGAGTGCAGTGGCATGCTCACGGCCACCACGGTCTCAACCTGCTGGGCTCAGGCAATCATTCTGACTCAGTCTTCTAAGTAGCTGGAGTCACAGGTGCACACCACCACATCCAGCTAATTTTATGATTTATTGTAGAGACGAGGTCTCACCAAGTTGCCCAGGCTATCCTCTCGCCTCTGCATCCCAAAGTGCTGGGATTACAGGTGTGAGCCACCATTCCTGGCCTACACTTTTAAAATATAATGCTGTTGCACACTTAATAGACTACAGTGTAGTTAAACATAAATGTTATATGCACTAGGAAACAAAAAACAAATCCCAACTCACTTTATTATGTTTGTGTTACTGTGGTGTTTTAGAACTGAACCCACAATATCTCCAAGGTATATCTGTAGTGAGCAGATTTAACCTTGGCTGAGAAAATATTTCCACTGAAGTCTGAAGTTTAAGTACACATTAGTCAGGCAAAGTAGGCAAAATCTCTTCAAGCAGAGATTAAGGTGCTTCCCCTGAGGTCCAAGGAAACTATCTTTTCCCTAAGGGCTGAAAGCAAGCAAGTGTGGTTTAAGGATGGTTAGGGAGGAAAGAGAGGCCAGAAGGGGAGAGAAGCCTGAAGTGGGGTATAGAGATAGGTAGGCCGATTACAGATCATTATGGATTTCTGGACTTCTAAAGACATATTTTCTGATACCAAAATAGAAAGAGGTCTCTATTTTTGGCCAAGTTTTTTTTTTTTTTAAACACCTTTATTGAGATATAACTGTTTATTACAGGGTCTTTAAACAAAGGTGGCAGCACCAAGGGATGGAGAGCAATCTAACATCCTAAATTGACTTCCATTTAAAAAAGGCTAATATGCAAATTGATCTGTCTTACATGAAGCATAAAGGCATTCTAAGACAACTATGTTTTCAATGATCTCTTAGATCGGTTTGCATTATACAGTACTGAGGTCCTGTCCCACCCCTATCTTCCTCCTCCAATATCTAAGAACCTCCCATCTAGATATTTGTGTACTACAGAGTGGGTTGTGATACTATTTGTACTTTAGAAAGATTCATGGAACTGCTGAGTGGAGAATGGATTTTAGATGTAAGAGCTGATGTGGAGAGCTCAATAGGCTTTTTTAAAAAAGTAACAGAAGGTCGGGTGCGGTGGCTCACGTCTGTAATCCAGCACTTTGAGAGGCTGAGGCGGGAGAATTGCTGGAGCCCAGGAGTTCGAGACCAGCATTGGCAACATAGCAAGACCTCATCTTTAAAAAAAATTTAAAAATTAGTTGGGTGTGGTGGCACACATCTGTAGTCCCAATTACTCAGGAGGGTGAGGCAGAAGGATCACTGATCCAGGAGGTAGAGGTGGCAGTGAGCCGTGATCCTGCCACTGCACTCCAGCCCGGGTGACAGAGTGAGATTATGACTCAAAAAAAAAAAAAAAAAGAGAGCGAGAGAGACAATAACAGTTTGGACTCAGGACCTGGGCAGTGAAGATAGAGAGCATAGCTCTAAGAAATATTTAGGAGATTGACTCTATTCTTGGTGATGACTGGACCTGAGGGCTGAGGGAGAGATAGGAGTCAAAAGCATCAATGAAAGAGGAATGTATGAGGAAGAGCAAATTTAGGGGTAGCATGATTTAAATTTTGTAAATCTATCTGGTAGGAATGCAAGTTAGGAAAGGTCTGCAATCAGGAGACAAAAAACAATTTGAATGTCACTGGCTGATAGTTGCTAACTGAAGCTACAGAAGATGAAACAGTCAAAAAATATTGGGACATGAGAAAAGAATGCTTAAAACTGAATTTTTTAATTTTCTAAAATTTTATTTTTGTAGAGATGTCTAGTTATATTGCCCAGGGTAGTCTCAAACCCTTGGCCTCAAGTGATTCTTCTGCCTTGGCCTCCCAAAGTGCTGGGATCACAGGCATGAATCACTGCGCCCAGAGGAGCTAAACTTTGAAGAACACGAATGTGTACAGATGAGGTAAAGAAGAGAAGCCCACGAAAGCATTGAAGAGGGACAGCATAAAGAGAGAAAGCATGTTGTGCCCTAGATGCCTAGAGGTTTTCCATTTTAGTGTCACTTGACAATGTTGCATATTGCCAGTGGACAAGCTAAAAAGAATGAAGCTCTCCTGGATTTAATGACACTGGTGACTCTAGTGAGGACCACTGCAGAAGAAAATGGAGTACGGAAAACATGGGACATCACTCAAGAATTCTGTCTATGAAGCAGAGATAGACTGTGGTTGGAGAGATATGCAAGCCAGATTTCTTCTGATGAGAGGAATGTATGTTCAGCACCTCATGCACACAGCCTGATGTAGAAAGGTTAAAAAAAAAAAAAGACCAAGTAAACAATAGAGTTCATGAGAGAGGAGATCAGATGGATTCCTGCACATGTTGAATAAATGGGCTTTAGCAGGTGAAGGGATTTTTTCCTGTACAGGAAGAAGAGGGATGATGTATGTAGAAGCATTTATGTACGTTTGTGTTGTGGTTCTCCCCCATCGCCACTGTGAAGCAAGCAATCAGGAATTGAGGAGCTGTTAGAGTGAAAAGGGTCTGAAATAGAGGGATTGATGACAGTAAAATGGTTGGCAGTGCTGATAGCCTAATTGATGGTGGTGATCATGAATTTACAGTTGAACAAACCTACCAGAAACATGACCTCCAGTTGCAAAGATGCAGCAGTGTTAGGTTCATCCTTGGTTGGGCTGACACAATAGGACAGAAACATACAAGAGCTTACTTACGTCTGCTGAAGTCTAGTTAACCAAAAACCACCAGGCTCAAGACTCTTCTGACAAAATTTGATTAGCAAGCAAGGGAACCTGAAAAACTGAAGATGGTGCACTCTACAGGGGGGGTGGAGGGCACCATCTTTGGTAAGGTTTAGGTTCCTGCTGAAGGATTTTCAATAAGTTCTAAGTGAAGGGAGATCAGTTCTGGGTTGGATGCTGCTCCTGCAGTGAGAAGTGGAAAGGGATTGGTGCCTTCGTGAGGCAAGGGCTGTTTAGCAACTGAATATGTCTGAGGATATCACAGGTAACAAAGCAGTGGTTACACAAGAAGGGAATTATGACAGCATTTTACAACTGCTGCAGGACCTTGGGAAAAACACCGTTTCCTGCTCCCTATGCAGTTGGCTTTGTCTGTCCTCCCAATCTAATGGTAGAACTGCTTTTTTTTTCAGTTTGAGCCAACTTTCAGTTCTAGACAGTTTTTACTTTCATACCAAACATCATCCTCTCTCAAAAAAGGACGGATTTTTCTTCCCCTAAAGTACACTTAATCCATACTCATATGAACTACCTAAGGATTTAATAAAGTACCTAATTACATAATTACCCTTGCTTTCTGACAAGTCAGCCTAGAATGAGCTTCCAGTGTCTCAACCCTCAAATTCCATCTTAGGTTCTAACACCCTCTTAATGATACACCCCACAGTTCTCCCATGGTGCTTTCTCCCTCACTGAACAATAAACCCAGTATGTTCAGACACAGATGTGTTCCTGATTGTCTTTGGCTGGAGGGCACTGACAATATACAGAGGATCAGATGACACAACTGACCTTTATTTGTTTTGTTGCCAGAACACAAGACTATGACCTCTGTATCCTTGCTCACTAGAAACTAAATCTTTACTAAAGACTTACTGGCATGTTTCTGTTAAAGACATGGTAATCTTGGCTGGGCGTGGTGGCTCATGCCTATAATCCCAGCACTTGGGGAGGCGGAGGTGAGAGGATTGCCTGAACTCACAGGTTCAAGACCAGCCTCGGAAACTTTGCGAGACCTTATCTCTACAATAAGTCAAAAAATAAGTAGTTCCAACTACTTAGAAGGCTGAGGCGGAAGGATCACCTGTGAGCCCAGGAAGTCGAGGCTGCGGTAGCTGTGAGCATGCCACTGCACTCCAGCCTGGGTGACAGAGATTTCAACTCAAAAAAAAAAAAAAAGACAGTAATCTTAAAGACCAACCATTGTGGTGCAGGGCCAACTCTTCATTATGTAGTGGTGCAGTTTTAAAACATGTCTATATGCTCCTTGATGGATTCCAATCGGATATGGCCTTAGCGACTCCCTTAGGACAAGAGAATATAGTATAAGTAATGCTGCATATCTTCCCAATATAGCTTCTACCTGGGTCTTTTGGAATGGCCTTCTCAGAACGTGGCTGACATGCTGTGAGAAGTCCAAGCCACGTGGACAAGTCAAGTGTGGATAGTTCTAGTCAACAATTTGAATTTAATCCTGGCTTCAAGTTATCTCAGTCCAGTCACAAGCTGATGACTCCGAATGATTACAGCCTCCAGTTGTCTGAGCTATCCCCAGTCCTTAGTTTTCCCAGGCTAGGCCTCTGACATTACAGAATGAAGAAGAGCCATCCCCGCTGTACCCTGTCCAAGTTCCTGAACCATGAACATAATAAATAGTTGCTTTAAGATGCTAAGTGTGGGTGGTATCTTAAAGCAGCAATAATATTGAGAACAGATACTCATCCTGCTGGTAGCTACTGTGAGTACAGCAGCAGTGGACAAATACTAGATGGTTATTCATAGAGTAGTTGCTAGAAGTTTCAAGTATATGCAGTAAGTATTCCTTGTCCCTGGTCTAATGTACAGCTCCTTCCCTACATCTTCTCCCCCTCTGGTATTTACAGTAAGCACTATCTTTAGAGTTATGGCAACAGCTACCATATTACAGGAGTCATATTACAATTTCCAAAACCCCAATTATACACATACTTCTCCTTATAATGAGGAATATTAAAGTTTTAGTCTTTTATATTTGCCAGTTTTTCAGGTAGACTTATTTAGACGCTGAATAGAATATCTTCTATTCTAATATGATTTATTTGATTTCAAGACTTTCAGTAAATTTATTGTCATAGAAACAAGTTCAACAGTAAATTCTTTAAAATACCAGAATGCCACTTCAAAAACTTAAGAGAAAGCAGAACTAGAGGAAACAGAACTATTTAAGTTTTATTTTCAAAGTCTAATTTTAATTCAGACTGAACAAACAAGCAGAAAAGTGAGAAAGCTAACTGTATTAGCAGACACAGATGTACCAAATGTAAAACAGTGGGTTATTAACAGAACTATTTACATGCATATTTACAAGCAATCCTTTTGTACATAAGTTTTATTTTTTAGTTAGTTGGAAAAAGATTTTTACATTAGGTAAAAATACTACTTAAATAGGGCTGAGGTGGTACCACATTATAATAAAAGTATTAGAAAAGTGATCCTCAAGGTATATCAATTATAAAGCAGATGAAATTTGAATGGCAAATATCTAGTAAAATTCTCTAGTAAAAAAGTCAATGCAACCCATGCTACAAAATAAAAGTGAGAAAGCCATGTAAATAAACCAGACTAATGTTCTAGGCCTTAGGGTAATGAAGTCAGTCAGGTGAAAAAAATAAAAATTCTAGAATTGGAATAAATCTTCAGTGAAGAATCTTGGTTATTTAGCTGAGAGTTCACTAAGTCTTTTAATTTTTTTTAAATGACATTTTAAAAGCCCTTGGTATCAAATAGCATCTGCCTATGTAAATCAGTTGTTAATGATATATTCCAAGACTTTTAGTGCTAAAGATCTTTATAGTTGATTCATATTTGAAATTCAATTCACTGAGATACTAAATGTCAAACTAAAATGAAAGCTATAATACTTCTATCTAAAGAAGGATGCTACATTTTTGCAGTAATATGTATTTTCGGACTAAGACTTTCCCTCCCCTCAAGAAAAGTAGAATTTAAAGGATAAGCATCTAACCAGCTAGCAAAATTTTCAACGTTTCATTTATTTCAAAAATTGATTTTATTGCAGCCAAAACAGTGGAGTTAACTGTACATAATAAACTATTATATATATATACACATTTTAAGTTATAGGGAATAAAGTTTATTTTGGCAGATAGTGTTAAAACAAAATTAAAGTTGCATACATTAGTAACATAACTCAACATCCTTAATTTGGTATAAGTGTGACACATTTTCTTGCTTTCTTGTGTTCTGCTAAATCACCATACCTAAACTGCTTTATAAAACTGATATTCTGAAATTTAACTTTACTGTTTTCGCTTACGCTCTGATTCCAAACAAAACTTTTCATAAGCTTCTTCTATCTCTGGGTCCATCTCATCATCAATATCATCCAAGTATCTGTTAAAAAAAAAAAGGAGAAATAATTCTTAAGTTTAATGTTTTTCAATTAATAAAAAGTCTAAGATGCCAAGCCATGAAAAAGGAATGCAACATAACTTTCCTAGACTGATTTACAATATAAGCCTAACTTTAGAATTATATAAATGGCAGTTTTCAAACAATCAAATGCTTAATTTATTGAAATTTTACATATTTTCTAGTCCCTTGCATCTGATGTTAAGATTCTGCTATATTTTTAGACATATGTTAAATTCTGTAACCTAAAAGTTAAATCAAAGGCTTGATATATAAACTTGGGGCTCTAGATGGGTATAATGAATTTACCTTATCAATAAACAGTTACATTACAATTAGAACATAATTTCAAATATGCCATTAACCTCTAGTGATGCATTAGTATTTGATGTCTACTAACAACACAAAGTTTTAATTCTGCTATTATTCCTGCAAGGCTATTGCTGCAGTGACAATTTAATTACATTCCTATTTATTTGGACTTTTGTAACAGGACGCTGCTTTTGAGATCATCTCTTCTAGATTTTTTTCCCCCCAACTACTAGGCAGTTTAAAAGATAAAAAGCACCAGGAGCAGTGGCTCAAGCCTGTAATTCCAGCACTTTGGAAGGCTGAGATGAAAGGATTACCTGAGCCCAGGGGTTTGAGACCAGCCTCGGCAACTTGGCAAGACCTCAACTCCACAATAAATCAAAAAATTAGCTGGGCATGGAAGCGCACACCTGTAGTTCCAGCTACTTGGAAGGCTGAGGCAGAAGGATTGCCTGAGCCCAGCAGGTCGAGGCTGTGGCGGCCGTGAGCGTGCCACCTCAAAAAAAAAAAAAGCAAGGCTTTCCAAATTTAATTATGGAGGAAAATTTTAGCATGCCAATTAATTATTTAAACTACATATTCTTATTGAATTCCCATAGCCATCTTAAAGATAGGTACTACTGTCACCTTCATTTTGGAGATGAAAAAAAGAGACCCTGGAAGGTTAAATGTAAAATTTTAAGTTATGTGGTAGGGCCAGAATTTGTCTGATTCTAGATCTTTTTTTTCTACATTTTTTCTCAACAAACATGATGCTGTCTCCATACCCCCACCTCCCTAGCCCTCAATAATCTCTTCCAACGATAAATATGAAAAAACTGCCTCATCAATCCTATCAACTGTTGATGGGTCTTTTCTGTTTCTTGTCAATTTCCGTACAAGGCCATATGTTGAAACCGCCATAAGCTTATTAGGGCGAGAGAATACAAAATATGATGTTTACCAAACAAAACATGAGAAGATACCCTGAAGCTCAATGCCAAGAACCACTTTAATGTCCAGTGGTACATCCAAGCAGGTCTGACCCTTTCTAGTTGTGCCTGGGTCCTTATGTCCCTGTTTTGTTTTGTTTTCCCCTAATTAACTAGCATGTAAATGTATGACATTATATTTCTAGATTTCAAACTGATCCCAAATTAAAATGTCACTAGAATAAAGGTGGTTTACTTTTTTAAACCTGCAACATACGACACAGGATATAAAAGAAATTTAAGTCACAGATGTATTTATTCCCTTTCTCCTAATTAAGAAAATAACCTAAGTTGCCTACCTCAAAACATGCAAGTTGTTAACAGAGCTGAAACTAAACTTCACAAGTTACTAGTCTTTTGGTAAGAAAATGTACAATCTGATAGTAAATGAGTAATATGTTAAAGGTGTCTCTCTTTTTTTTTTTTAAAGACATGGAGGCGGGCCGGGGTCAGTGGCTCAGTCTGTAATCCCAGCACTTTGGGAGGCTGAGGATTGCCTGAGCCCATGGGTTCGAGATCAGCCCGGAAAACTTGGCGAGACCTCGTCTCTACAATAAATCAAAAATATTAGCTGGGCATGGTAGCATGCACCTATAGTTCCAGCTACTTGGAAGACTGAGGTAGAAGGATTGCCTGAGCTCAGCAGGTCAACACTATGGTGCCTGTGACCATGCATGCTACCGCACTCCAGCCAGGGCAACAGAGTGAGACTACAACTCAAAAAAAAAAAAAAGAGATGGAGGGAATCTTGCTCTGTCATACAGGTTAGAGTGCAGGGACACTATCATAGATCACTGAAATCTCAAATTCCTGGGTGCAAGTAATCCTCTTTCCCCAGCCTCTCAAGTAGTTGGGACATGTGCCACCACACCCAGCTAATTTTTTAAATAATGCTGTGTAGAGATGGGGGTCTCCTTGTGTTGCTGACTGGCTTCGAAAACTGGTCTCAAGTCATCCTCCCCTTCCGCCTCAGACTCCCAAAGTGCTGGGATTACTGCTAACAACACAAAGTGTTATTCCTGCAGTGACAATTTAAAAGCATGTGTGAGCCACCATGCGTTGCCTAAGTGTCTTTAGTTACAAAGAGTGGCAGGTGAAAAAAGATGAGAACAGGACTAAAACTTACATCTTCCTACCAGTGCAAACATTTTTACACAACACTGTGTTTTCTTTATTCTTAGTTTATCCTTTAATGCCTAAGATTTGAGCCTTTTACTATGTGCCAGAAGGCTTTATGTATTCTCATTTAGATCTAAAAAAAAAGACTCAAGGAGGGGTACACTACAGTACTACTATTCCTATTTTATAGATGGAGAAACCAATTATCTTTAAGTATTAGAGCTTCTTTCTTATTTTAAAGACTAGGTATAATACAGAATCTTTTTTTTAAAAAATGCATCTATTTTTTTAAAAAGTTTGCTGAAGTATACTATTTTAACTGTCTCACTCTGTGAATACAATTTTCTGAAAAATCTTTAGTAAACAGTGCTAACATATACTAAATCACCATCAAATCAAAATACCATTCTTTCATGAGTCTTTTCCTAGTCTAATCTCCATCTATAAATTAGACACAAATTTAAGTTAGTAACTAAAGAAAACTTACGGATCACCAGCCCCTGATAAATCTGTTCCATTTTCTTCATAATCTGGAAAAAAGTCCTCTCTTTCAAGTAACTCTTGATATTTCTCTTGATAATCTATGAGACAACATAGGGAAAAAACTAAATGCTGGAAAAATAGCATATGATTACCAGTTACTCCTAAAAATTATTTTTTAATATGACTTCTCATTTAAGTTGGTCCAATGTATAAATAGTCATAAACTCCTAATTATGTAAAGAAATAGCTTGTATAAAACTTATTTTCTAGTTGGTATGCTTTTGCCCCTGGCATATAGTGCATGCCTATAGTTAATTATATATAACACTCTAAAGTTGGAAATCAAAGTCACTGTACATGATGCACAGGGTACATTGCCAGTATATGCTATTTATATTATCTATTGTTGCTTTCCATCAGAGAAAACATTAATTATGAGACTGTTGGGAAAGAACACTCCCTCCATACTCCTGCTTTTCATTCCATAAGGAAGGATTTTAATCAAATACTACTAATTTCCAGCTTCCTTAAAACTCCTCCACATGAAAGTAAAGTAAGTTATCTGGTAAAGTTAAGTAGGTAACAGTAATTGGTCCTTGTTCCTCAGGCAAGGTTAACATATCAAATGTTGACTTAGCCTGTAATCCCAGCACCTTGGGAGGCTGAGGCGAGTGGATTGCCTGAGCCCACAGGTTCGAGACCAGCCCGGGCAACTTGGCGAGACCTCGTCTCTACAATAAAAATAAAAAATGAGCCGGGCATGGTAGCGCATGCCTATAGTTCCGGCTACTTGGAAGGCTGAGGCGAAAGGATTGCAGGTCAAGCAGGTCAAGGCTGCGGTCGCCAGGAGCGTGCCACTGCACTTCAGTCTGGGCAACAGAGTAAGACTCCAACTCAAAAAAAAAAAATCAAATGTTATGCGCATAGGGGATAGGGAAGGCAGCTCCCTGGCAAATATTTCAGCTCTGCCAACTTTGCCTTCACTGGGTCTTTAAGGCAATGTACATGAAGTTATAGCTCTCAATCTGCCAACTGTCTTAAGCAGAATTACTGGATAACTTGTAAGATTAGTGTATCTGTATGGAGTCCTTACCGCTGAATAATAACATGAATCAGTGTATATTAAGACTAGTTAGTTACCTTAAAATCAGTTTCTTATGAACAACTCAAATTTTGAAAGGCTATTATGTTAGACTGAGTAAAGACCATGTTTTTCCCAAACCGTCAGTCTCTATAAAACTAATTTCAGCTTTAACAGTTGGTGATATTTTGATATTCAATTTTGACAATTTAGAGACAATTTAAAACATAAATTCTTCCTGCTACAAATGCTTGAGTACTAGATAAAACAGACACTCTTTCAAATGTATGGATGAGTTCACAAAAAATAAAAATCAAGTCATCAGATTACAAATAAAAAAGGAATTGAAAAGCATATATAAACTACTGCAGCTGCCTCACATGGGAGGTTGACAGAAAGTGTTGGTCTCAGTAACCAAGAGGTTTCGATTTTAAAACCAACAGGTCAAAAAAGTAAAACAGGAAGGGCCCAAGCAAAACAGGAAGACGGAATCTATGATCCATGCCTATTCTCACCCTGCACAAATTTGGAACTCTCAAAAGGCTGATATTGCAAGCAAAAGCTTAACCAGGAACAAACAAAAATACCTCAGTGGTGTGTTTATCTAAGAGAGATAGCAAGGATGCTTGGTTGTCTCTGGGTTTGGAGTGGGAACACCATACTCTGTAAAGACTGGTTCTACAGAGAATTTTTTAAAACAATGGTCCAGCACCTCAAATTCCTACAATCTACATAAAGAACTCCTATGATAAGGAAATAGAAACTTGTTACAAATCAGTCTTACTCCCTGTGACTCCTGGCAGAAGCAAATATAAAACCATTTTGGATAAAGGTTCCTAGAGTCCAAGCCACAAGGAGTTTTCATGAAGAAAAACATAGTTAAAGCACTATACTATTCATACAGGGCCATAATATACGTAATTTCAAAAGGTATAGGGGGAAAAAAGTGTGTGTGGAGTGAGAACAAATGATAAAGCAAATAACTGTTAACAAAAAGTACATCTGGGTAAAGACATATTCTTTGTACAATTTGTACTTTTGTGACTTCTGTAAGTTTGAAACCAGGCAACAACTTTCTTTGTGTGATGATCAGAAACAACAGGGTTAGAATTAAAAGATAAAACAAAAATATGAAGCAGAAGTAAGCATGTTCAGAATGATGAGGAAAAAAAAGAATTGGAAACTTTGAGAAAAGTTTTATTTGAAAACAGAAAGAAAACTCAGTTTTTTCCTGTAAATCTGTAAGATTTCAATTACATTGAAGTAAAGAAGATTAAAAAAAATCCAAAGTAGAAGCAAGAAATTGAAATCTGTCTACATTATTTTTTCTTTTTTTTTTTTTAAGTTGGGGTCTCACTCTGTCACCCAGACTGGAGTGCAGTGGCCGCTCCCGGCCACCGCATCCTTGCCTGCTGGGCTCCGGCGATCCTTCTGCCTCAGCCTTCCAAGTAGCCGGAATTACAGGCATGCGCTACCACGCCCAGCTGATTTTTTGATTTATTGTAGAGATGAGGTCTCGCTGCCCAGGCGGGTCTCGAACCCACGGGCTCAGGCAATCCACTCACATCAGCCTCCCAAAGGCACAGGATTACAGGCTGAGCCACCGAGCCCAGCTACATTACTTTTTTCCTTGAAAAGAAACTGAAAAACCAAAAGGAATTTCGATAAACAAAATGGCCAGTAGAAATAATTAAACAGCATAAACATATTAGACAAAAATGAACAAAATAAATCAAGGTAACTTTGAAGAGTAAGTGAAAAGGAAAGATTTATCTTAACATGCACAGCAAGATTCACAGTATGATAAGAATAATTAAAAGAGTATAGTAGACTCGGCGTTGGCCACTGCGCAGACCAGATTTCCCTCGCTCGAAAGCCTCTCTCTGCTCCCTCCGAGACCATGTCTGACAAACCCGATATGGCTGAGATCGAGAAATTCGATAAGTCGAAATTGAAGAAGACAGAAACGCAAGAGAAAAACCCACTGCCTTCCAAAGAAACGATCGAACAGGAGAAGCAAGCGGGCGAATCGTAATGAGGCCAGCGCCGCCAGTATGCACTGTACATTCCACAAGCATTGCCTTCTTATTTTACTTCTTTTAGCTGTTTAACTTTGTAAGATGCAAAGAGGTTGGATCAAGTTTAAATGACTGTGCTACCCCTTTTCACATCAAAGAACTACTGACAACGAAGGCCGCGCCTGCCTCTCCCATTTTCCGTCTGGCTGGCAGGGAAGGAAAAGAGCTTGCATGTTGGTGAAGGAAGAAGAGGGGTGGGACGACAGTGAAATCTAGAGTCAATCAAGTGGCCCAAGGTGT
>NW_007256233.1:58526-60615 GCF_000164805.1 Carlito syrichta | reverse complement strand
TCCACGCCCAGCTGATTTTTTGATTTATTGTAGAGATGAGGTCTCGCTGCCCAGGCGGGTCTCGAACCCACGGGCTCAGGCAATCCACTCACATCAGCCTCCCAAAGGCACGGGATTACAGGCTGAGCCACCGAGCCCAGCTACATTACTTTTTTCCTTGAAAAGAAACTGAAAAACCAAAAGGAATTTCGATAAACAAAATGGCCAGTAGAAATAATTAAACAGCATAAACATATTAGACAAAAATGAACAAAATAAATCAAGGTAACTTTGAAGAGTAAGTGAAAAGGAAAGATTTATCTTAACATGCACAGCAAGATTCACAGTATGATAAGAATAATTAAAAGAGTATAGTATTTGCTGAGCACAGTGAGTCATGCCCATAATGCCAGCACTTTGGGAGGCAGAGGTGAGAAGACTGCCTAAGCCCACAGGTTCGAGACCAACCTGCGTCATATGGCGAGACTTCATCTCTACAATAAATAAAAAAATTGCCAGCTACTTGGAAAGTTGAGATAGGAGATCACCCGAGCCCAGCAGGCGGTGGCTGTGGTGGCTGTGGTGGCCGTGAGTATGCCACTGCACTCTGGGTGAACAGAGAAACTTCAACTAAAAAAAAAAATTTTTTAATTAAAAAAATAGCATTGCTGCAAAGAGACAAATAGATGAACAGAAAAAAGACCCATACAAATAAACACAGGAATAAAACACACAAGTTTATAAAAGAGTTATATGCTAAACAACATAGGGGGTTTATTATAACTAAGAGAGGAAGGATGGCTTAATACCTACTGCTGAGACAACAGGCTACAGAAAAGATATTTTATTCCTCAAAAGTCCTATATAATAACTAGCCAGATAGACTAAAGACCTCAATATAAAAAGCAGAAAATTTTTAGGAAAAAAAAAAAAAATGGAATTTGCTATAATCCCAGCACTTTGGGAGGCTGAGGTGAGTGAATTGCCTGAGCCCACAGGTTCGAGACCAGCCTGGGCAACTTGGCGAGACTTCATCTTTACAATAAAATCAAAAATAGCCAGGCGTGGTAGCTGCGTAGGTAGTTCAGGCTACTCAGGAGGCTGAAGCAGAAGGAGGTCGACGCTGCAGTGGCCATGAGCGTGCATGCACAACAGCCTGGGTGAAGGAGTGAGACTCCAACTCAAAAAAAAAAAAAAAGAAATTTGATAGTTTAAAGAAAAATTTCTTAAGCCACAAAGCACAAACAAGACTGAAATTCTGTTTACATTAAAATGCAAAGGTTGCCGGGCTCGGTGGCTCAGCCTGCATATCCCACGCCTTGGGAGGCTGAGGTGAGTGAATTGCCTGAGCCCACGGGTTCGAGACCCGCCTGGGCAACTTGGCGAGACCTCATCTCTACAATAAATCAAAAAAATTAGCCGGGCGTGTTAGCGCGCACCTGTAGTTCCAGTTACTTGGAAGGCT
Organism: Carlito syrichta; assembly: GCF_000164805.1. Taxonomy (NCBI): domain Eukaryota; kingdom Metazoa; phylum Chordata; class Mammalia; order Primates; family Tarsiidae; genus Carlito; species Carlito syrichta. The sequence continues at coordinate 59,171 of NW_007256233.1, read as the reverse complement.
GAGGCGGAAGGATCGCCGGAGCCCAGCAGGTCGAGGCTGAGGCGGCCAGGATCGGCCACTGCACTCCAGTCTGGGCGACAGAGTGAGACTCCAACTCAAAAATAAAATAAAATAAAATAAAATAAAAAAATAATAAAATAAAATAAAATGCAAAGGTCTATATGACGACATTATGAACAAATGAAAAGACAGTCACATACTGCAAGAAGATAATTAAAACCCTCACCTAATAATTTTTGTCTTTTTGAGTTCGAGTCTTACTGTCACCCAGGCTGGAGTGCAGTAGTACACTCCAGCCACCGCAAGTTCGACCAGCTGGGATCAGGCGATTCCTCTGCCTCAGTCTTCCAAGTAGCTGGAACTACAGGCGTACACCACCATACCCAGCTAATTTTTTGATTCACTGTAGAGACGAGTTCTCGTCAAATTGCCCAGGCTGGTCTCAAACCCCTAGACTCAGGCAATCCTCTCGCCTCTGCCTCCAAAATGAGCTGGGATTACAGGCGTGAGACACCGTGCCTGGCCTAATAATCACTTTTTTTTAGACTATAAGGAATTACAAATCAGTAAGACAGATAAATGAGCCAAGAGAAATTTCGGAAAAAGTATAAATAGGCAATTTTTTTTTTTTTTTTGAGTTGGAGT
>NW_007256233.1:32348-58313 GCF_000164805.1 Carlito syrichta | reverse complement strand
CCACTCACCTCAGCCTCCCAAAGGCGCGGGATCACAGGCTGAGCCACCGAGCCCGGCAATAGGCAATTCTTAAAGGAAGTCATCAAAAGGTCAACAGGAGCCGGAAAAGAAATTCAATATCACTACTTCAAAATAAAATGGGGTGGGCGTGATGGCTCAGCCTATAATCCCAGCACTTTGGAAGGCCGAGGAGAGTGGATTGCCTGAACCCGCAGGTTCAAGACCAGCCCAGGCAAGTTGGCAAGACCACATCTCTACAATAAACAGAAAGTTAGCCAGGTGTGGTAGTGTGTGACTGTAGTCCTGGCTACCTGGAAGGCTGAGGTGGAAGGATTGCGGAGCCCAGCAGGTCAACACTGGGATGGCCATGAGTGTGCCACTGCACTCCAGCCTGGGCAACAGAGCGAGACTCCAACTCAAAAAAAAAAAAAAAGAAAATGATAGCAAGATAGAATTTCATACAATGAGATTCACAAAAATTAAGTCTAATAAGAGGTACTGCCAATGATAAGGAGCAGGAAACCTCATGCTGCTGTTAGGAATATTAAATGGCATAATGATGCCGGAAAGAAATTTAGCAACATTTAGTAAAGCTGAAGACGACACAGCCTATAACTTAATTCTACTTCCTTGTCCTAAAGAAACTTCTTTGTGCTAGAGGCACAGGACAGTCAATGCTTGCAATCCAGAATAAACAAAAGGAAAAATTCTGACCCTAAGCAGCTTGTAGTTTGTTATCAAATGGAAAAAATTTTTCTTCTTCACCCTAGAGTCTCATTTATCACAATTAAGGCAATCTTTCTATAAGTGATCCTCTTCTGGAAGGGGAAGTCTGCAGAGATTTGGATTTTAATGAATTCTGGCGCACCAAGCAATAATGGAATCTGTAATTATTGGTATTAACAAGCATTGATCCATATTAATATATGCTGCTGACTATATCATGAGCTAGAACTAGAATCTTTCTCCTCCATTCTAATCACCTGAAAGTTTAAGAATATAAAACAAAATGTTAGAGGAAATATAAAACTAAAATGGTTATATTTAATTGAGGAATTCTACTTTTTTGTTATAGTGACAAGACACTATATATGGATTCAGATTTTCATTTGAAATGGTTCAAGTGGTCAAAAAGCTACAATTCTGTGCTGGTAAGGATGTGGTTTTCTGTAATTAACAAATTCAACAAAAAAAAAAAAAAAAATGACTGTCAGACAACATACCTGGATCTGCTGCAGTGAAAGGAACACCATCAGATGTATAAAATGTTGGTTCATTCTAGGATGAATCAAAGTAATAAAAATATGTAATCATTTCAGAATTGACTTTTTGAAAAGTACTTTAGTGAAACATGACTGATGTCACTTGTCTGCACCTGATAACGCAAGAACAAGCAAAAAAACTAACTTCCTAGTAGCCATTTTCATTTCACTGAGCAAGTCTATGATTTCCAGATATTCATTCTGTTAATCTAGTTATGATAATGGTGCTGTCTGCAATCTGTCACATTCAGTGAACTGTTCTGTTGTGCACTGTGATTTAGCATCAGTTCATTTTTAGTTGTAGTTTCCCTCTGCCCCAACATTTCTTTAAGAATTACTAAGACTGAAGTTGGAGGAGCATTCTTCCACAGTTGCTTTATGTGTGTTAATGTCAGGAGCTTCAGGGCAGTGTTGGCTGGAAGATCATTTTTATTTTCCTATTTTACTTTATAACAACATGCAAAATAAGAGTCTCAGATGCAGGTCCTTGGTTATGAATTCTCAGGAAAAACTGCTTCCTGCCATCCGTGGTAGGGGAAAACCACAGCTAAAAATGAGCTGACACCAAATCACAATGCATAACAGAACAGTTCACTGAATGTGACAGAAAACAGATAGCACCATCAGAATCACAAGAACTTTTCCTTTTTTACTCAAGTCCAAGCCTTAACAATCTCCCTTGTCACTGGATGGATCTTTCTGTGGTCTCTCCCTTTCACTGGACAATTCTAGGCCTCTTCCCTTTATCTGGTCTACAGACTACCATGTCACCCTAAGCCAGTAAAGAGAGTTATTAGGTATTAAATTCTGAGAATAGCTTTAACTCATCTGATTTCCAAAACTGAATTTAAGCATAAAGCAAAATGTAAACTATCAACACTAACATACCATAAAATAATTAGGATCATTTTCTGGTGTTGCTTCTCTGTATGTTGAAGTTGCATGGACTCTACCCCAGTTACTTGACCGGAGTTCTACAAGCTTCAAGAGCATCTGTTTCACATCTCTGCAGACAAAAGTCAAAAATACGTTAAAGTATATCTATCATAAGTGCTGTCAGGCCCTAAAATACCTCACAGACACCTAAAATCTTTTTTTTTTTTTTTTTAGTTGGAGTGTTACTCTGTCACCCAGGCTGGAGTGCAGTGGCAGGCTCACGGCCACCCCAGCATCGACCTGCTGGGCTCAGGTGATCCTTCCACCTTAGCCTTCCAAGTAGCTGGAACTACAGGCATGCGCTACCACGCCAAGACGATTTTTTGATTTATTGTAGAGATGAGGTCTCACCAAGTTATCCAGGCTGGGCTCGAACCCCTGAGCTCAGGCAATCCTCTCGCCTTAGCCTCCCAAAGTGCTGGGATTACAGGCTTGAGCCACTGTGCCGAGCCTAAAACTTTATTTCCTAAATTTAACATGTACATTTGATGTTTTGATTTTCCAGAAATTTCCTGTATGACATAAACTCATTAAAAAACAGTCTTGAGCTGGGCTCAGTGGCTCAGCCTGTAATCCCGCGCCTTTGGGAGGCTGAGGTGAGTGAATTGCTGGAGACCGTGGGTTCGAGACCCGCCTGGGCAGTGAAACCTCATCTCTACAATAAATCAAAAAATCAGCCGGGCGTGATAGCACATGCCTGTAATTCCAGCTACTTGGAAGGCTGAGGCGGAAGGATCGCCGGAGCCCAGCAGGCGAGGCTGTGGTGGCCGGGAGCGGCCACTGCACTCCAGTCTGGGCAACCGAGTGAGACTCCAACTCAAAAACAAAAAACAGTCTTGAAATCTGTTCCATATAACTGTGACACTATGGTCCTTGAAGGTAGTGGTTCTCCTTCTAACATTTTTGTTTCCTACTATACTTATGGTAGTACTTTACCCAAATATTCATTGAACAAGTCTGTCTGAATCATTTTTTCATTGGACTCATGTCTTAACACAGGAAAATCTTAACTTTTTCAATTTCTTTTTTTTTTTTTTGAGTCAGAGTCTCACTCTGTCACCCAAGTTGGAGTGCAGTAGCACGCTCATGGCTACCGTAGCCTCAACTTGCTGGGCTCCAGCGATCCTTTCACCTCAGCCTTCCAAGTAGCTGGAACTACAGGCACATGCTACCATGCCCAGCTTATTTTTTGATTTATTAAGAGACAAGGTCTCACCAAGTTGCCCAGGTTGGTCTGAAACCCCTGAGTTTAGGCAATTCTCGCCTTGGCCTCCCAAAGTGCTGGGATGATAAGCCACCAAGTCCAGCCACTTTTTCAATTTCATTTTTTTTTTTTTTGGAGTCTCACTCTGTTGCCCAGACTGGAGTGCAGTGGTCACTCCCAGCCACCGCAGCCTCGACCTGCTGGACTCTGGCGACCCTTCTGCCTCAGCCTTCCAAGTAGCTGGAATTACAGGCGCGCGCTACCACGCCCGGCTAATTTTTTCATTTTATTGTAGAGATGAGGTCTTGCCTGCCCAGGCGGGCCTCGAACCTGCAGGCTCAGGCAATCCACTCACCTCAGCCTCCCAAAGGCACGGGATTACAGGCTGAGCCACCGAGCCCGGCTCTTTTTCAATTTCTTAATGTAACTGAACAAAAATGTCTAGTGAGGAGAAATCATAGGTAAAATATTATTCCTTTAAATATTTCTATAGATCTGTAAGATATAAATTACCCTGATGAAGTATAGCAGATTGAAAAACAATCCTCAGCCGGGTTTGTTGTGATGTGACTCTTTTTATAAAATGCACTCCTGCTGGGCTCGGTGACTCAGCCTGTAATTCCGTGCCTTTGGGAGGCTGAGGTGAGTAGATTGCCTGAGCCCGCAGGTTCGAGACTCGCCTGGGCAACTTGGTGAGACCTCATCTCTACAATAAATCAAAAATTAGCTGGCATGGTAGTGCGCGCCTGTAGTTCCAGCTACTTGGAAGGCTGAGGCAGAAGGATCGTTGGGGCCCAGCAGGTCGAGGCTGCGGTGGCCGGGAGGGGCCACCGCACTCCAGTCTGGGCGACAGAGTGAGACTCCAACACAAAAAAAGAAAAACAATCCTCAAAGAAAAAGAGAGAAATTGAGATCTACTAGCTAGCTGCATTACTTCTTTTCGTACCTACTGCAGTTCGCATCTAGGACAACATTTTCAATTCTCTGAATAATTTCTTCCATATCTGTCTTTCCTTTTTCTTTCCAGGCATCTTCCAAAACTGACCCTGTCAACTAAAAAAGCGGGCATCAATAAAATAAGGAACTCAATAGAATGTAAAAATTCTCAAAAGTAAGATATTAGTAACAGATCAAGCATTCTCTGAACAAGATGAATTTAGCAGGCTAAATATTCTCAATTATTCTCTGTCTACCATCTAATATTCAGAGATCTCTATACCCTCTTACGTTTCTCTGAACTGGAAGGAACTAATGAATGAACTATAGCAGAACTTTAATCATGGGCTTTATATGGCAATGCCTATATATTACAGTCTCTGTATAACTAAGATAGGCTATCAGGTTTTAGTGAACATATCACTTTTGTAACAAATAACATGCAATAATTATAGAAACTTTGAATTAAAACAAGCCAAACTCTACCAGGAAAAAATAAATTAAGGATTTAAAAGGTAATTTTTAGAAACGATTATATAATAAACAAATGGCTAAAAAACATGATGAAATGCTTAAATTCATTAGTTATCGGGAAAATGTAAAGTAAAATGTGATTTTTTTTTTTTTTACTCATCAGCTATGACAAAACAAAAACCAAGACTGATTATAACAATCTGTGCATGAACATTATTTATCCATTCCATAACAAATCCATAAATGTTTACTGATGAATATTTGTATTATCTTCAGTTTAGCCACTGTAGCACTACTAGTAATCTTTCCTCATGTCTTTCTATATGTAGATATTTTCGTAGGTTGAATTCCTAAACATAGGTTTGGTGGGTCAATGAACATGTATACTTTAGTGACAAGTAATAGGAAATTTTCCTTTCAAATCCTGAACCAGAGTATACTCCTGTCAATAGTAAATGAGTACATGTCTTTCCCCACATCCTTACAGTGATTGATATAATCAGTGTTGGTTTTGGTGAAGAACTTCAATATTTTACTTAATCTTGATTTCATTTGTATAAATACACATACTTTCCTTCCTCTAAATTATAAATTAGTTGGGTAAAATAATTATTAAAAAAGTAAAACTTACCTTCAGTAATTTTACTGCACAAATTAAGTTGTCATCCATAGGATTAGAAAAGAGGGCATTGAGCAACTCCCGAAGACCAACCTGAAGAATATCTGCTCTCGTTACCTGTCCATTTGTTCCCTTGATCTTGCAGGACAAAAAAAAAAAAATTAAAAGTCATGATGCTAATATATAATATAGACACATTAAATGGTCTAACAAGGTACTGGCAAAATAAATAACAAAAATAAATGTTTTAACTAGACCAAAAAAAATCATAGAACACACTTTGGTATCTTCACAGAATGTTAGAATTACTTTATATGTAACTAAGACCTCTAATAAAACTAGTAAGCTATGGGTAAAATTTAAATCCCATTTATCATAAGAGGGGTAGGATAATTTAAGCCCACTCTGATGTTACTACTTCATAAGGCTTTCTCTAGTTTGTTAAGCTACCACTATTTTTTAAAAATACAGAACATTTTATTCTATTTTGCATTAGACTGGTATCAGTATCTCACTGCATAGAGGAATTTTGGGTGCAGAAACTACGCCTTACACCTTTATGAACCACCCCGCCAGATGCATCATCATTACTTCCATACAGAAAATGCTCTTAAAATGACTCTTCACTTAAAGCACATCTTGGACTGGTGTTCTTATTCTGGTTTACATACAAATTAGACTGAAGAAGTTTTTTTAAAAATCAAGTCTCCCTGTGGTTAAAAAAGAGATAGTAAATTAGACTCTGGACCAGACAAAGACCTTTTAGATACAATGACTGAGATGCACATTTGATAGTGGACTCATGTGACTTATGATGCTTCTGATATTATTGGTGTTTATGACATTAAGTTCCCAAATCAGAGTTTAAGAAGGTATAAGCCAGCCAAGCTCAGTGGCTCAGCCTGTAACCCTGCGCCTTTGGGAGGCTGAGGTGAGTGGATTGCCTGAGCCCGCGGGTTCGGGACCCGCCTGGGCAGCGAGACCTCATCTCTACAATAAATCAAAAAATCAGCCGGGCGTGGTAGCGCATGCCTATAATTCCGGCTACTCGGAAGGCTGAGGCGGAAGGATCGCCGGAGCCAAGCAGGTCGAGGCTGAGGTGGCCGGGATTGGCCACTGCACTCCAGTCTGGGCGACAGAGTGAGACTCCAACTCAAAAAACAAAAAAAAGGTATAAGCCAATATCTGGAATTTACTGATCATGAAAAAAAAAAAAAAAAAAAAAAATCAAGCTAATCAAGAAGCAATAGTGCTGTGCTGAATACAGCACCTATATTATCTACTAACATGAATATAAGTATACCACCTACGTTTACAAACATGTTTAGCTGTAGACTTTGCACAAATGCATTTTATATTGACGATTAACATATAATAGGACAAAAAACGATTCTTGGGAAATGGGGGAACGGGGGAGATGTTGGTCAAAGGATACAAAATTTCAGTTAGACAGGAGGAGTAAGTACATCATGATGATTACTGTTAACAGTATATTATATACTTGAAAACCTCCGGTCAAGCACAGTGACTCGTGCTTGTAATCCCAGCACTTTGGGAGGCCGGGAGGATAGTTTGAGCCCAGGAGTTTGAGACCAGCCTAGGCAACATAATAAGACCCCATCTCTACAAAAAAATACAAAACTTAGCCAGGCATGGTAGTGTACACCTATAATCCCAGCTACAGCTCAGGCTGAGGTAGAAAGATCACCTGGCCCCAGGTGGTCAAGGCTGCCATGATAGTACTGTGCTACAGCCTAGGCAACAGAGTGAGACTCAAAAGATGCAAGGCAAAGCATATGTTAAATAGCTGATTTAGCCACTCTACAATGTATACTTATATCAAAATATGTTATACATCATAAATATAATTTTTGTTAATTAAAAAAGTAAGCAAAAATATTCTAAAATGACTTTTCTGGGTGAATTAGGGTAAAGTCAGAAACTCTAGCCCCTTTCTTCTTCACTCAGAGCTTTGTATTCTGCAGAGTAATTGCTTTGAGCCACCGCCTGACAGTCAACATATTAAATGTATTAATACTTACTACCAGCCGGGCTCAGTGGCTCAGCCTGTAATCCCGCGCCTTTGGGAGGCTGAGGTGAGTGGATTGCCCGAGCCCGCGGGTTCGAGACCCGCCTGGGCAGCGAGACCTCATCTCTACAATAAATCAAAAAATCAGCTGGGCGTGGTAGCGCGCGCCTGTAATTCCGGCTACTTGGAAGGCTGAGGCGGAAGGATCGCCAGAGCCCAGCAGGTCGAGGCTGCGGTGGCCGGGAGCGGCCACTGCACTCCAGTCTGGGTGACAGAGTGAGACTCCAACTCAAAAAAAAAAAAAAACTTACGACCGAAGAACTCAGAAAACTATCACTGTCAGTATCGCAAGAGCTTAAACTCACATGCAAACTGCAGATTCCTAAAACTAAATAAAGACTTTAAAAAGCTCAGTAATTATTTCCAACAATCTGCCCACAAACAGAAGAAACAGACTGTCCAGTAGAGTACAGACACTACCATGAGTAGATATTGAAACATCTTCTTTCTTGCCCAGTCCCCCACTTGCATTACATCTTAATTTTGTAAAAGTGAACACTAATTCCTCACTGAGATCAATTTATGTTCTGAGGCCTTGTAAGTACTTAAAAGAAAAATTTCTTCTCACCTCCAGGTTAAGATAAAGCTCTCCCAGAAAGAGTACAAATGCATGAAACCGCTTTCGAGTAACTTCATCCCCTTTTGCAGCTTGATCTTTAACTTCATATTCAGTCCGACATCTAATAAAGATATATCTTTTATAATATCACATTGTTTTTTTTTAAACATTCAAACAAGACTACCTCTTGTCAGTTTAGTTGTCCACAGCAAGAGGCAAGTACAATGTCCCAACACCCTAACTTTCTATAATATGTTTCTTTATATTGTATCAGCTAAAATATATATCTTTTCATATAAGACTCCCAATTTTAAGAAACTGTGATACCTCTGGGCTCAGGTAATTCTCTCACCTCTGCCTCCCAAAGTGCTGGGATTACATGCGTGAGCCACTGTGCCCAGTTAGTATGTATATATTTTTTAAAGGGGTAGAACCACGCTGTTTTTTTTCCTGTTATTTCATTAGCATTTCTCCACATTAATATCTTTGACAGTATTATAGTACTATACAGCACACACATAGGGGACTAAAGAGACAACGAGAATCAGAAGAGTAGTTCTCAATTATAGCTACACAGTGGAATCACTTGGGGAGCTTTAAAAAAACAGTACCCTGGCCAAGCACAGTGGCTCATGCCTGTAATCCCAGCACTTTGGGAGGCAGGGAATTATTTAAGTCCAGGGATTCAAGGCCAGCCTGAGCAACATGGTAAGACCTCATCTCTACAATAAATTAAAAAATTAGCTGGGCGTGGTTGTGCATGCCTGTAGTTCCAGCTACTTGGAAGGCTGCAACAAAAGGATCGCCTGAATCCAGCAAGTTAAGGCTGCAGTAGCCATGAGTGTGCCACTGCACTCCAGCTTGGGCAACAGATTCTGACTCAAAAATAAATTAAAAAAAAAAAAAATTAAAAAGCCCTGGCTCCACCTCAATTCATTTATACCAGAATTTCTAAGAATGAGGGCAGGATCTTAGTCCTATTTTAAGTGTCTAGGTAATTCTACGGCATAGCCAAGGGTGAGAAGCACTGAGGTTAAATGAGCCTTTCAGGCATCCTTCTCCTAGAAGTACCCATTTTGTATCTTTCCAAAAGCTATAGTTTTATTTAAATACAGGTCAAGAGCAGATCATCTTTTTATAACTGTCATCTATATTTTTTCAAACTGTATCTATTAAGGGCCATTCTAAATATTTCTATTAAAATACTGGTTTTGGCCAGGTCCGGTGGCTCAGCCTGTAATCCCAGCACTTTGGGAGGCCGAGGCGAGAGGATTGCCTGAGCCCAGGGGTTCGAGACCAGCCTGGGCAACTTGTTGAGACCTCTTCTCTACAATAAATAAAAAAATTAGCCAGGCGTGGTAGCACATGCCTGTAGTTCCTACGGAAGGATGGACTAAGCCCAGCAGGTAGTGGCTGTAGTGGCTGTGAGCATGCCACTGCACTCTAGCCTGGGCGACAAGAGTGAGACTCCAACTCAAAAAAAAAAATACTGATCTTTTTCTTACTCATTCCTAAGAGACTCCTATCTTGTATTAAACAAATAAGCTCACTGCAATGTGTTATAAATTTCCTGATTTTTACTTCATAGATGTATGCCTTACCCTTAAATGTTGTAATCTATATATAACAAAAATTGGTCATTTGTTTTAGGGCCTTTAAATATCATGTCCTGCTTAAAAGGGCACTGCTGACCTAAGATCTGTTTAATTGTCAATTTTCCCTCTTAGTATTTACCATTTCACTTTTAAGTATTTTATATAATTGGAACTTACTTTGACATATTGAGTAAAACAGGAACCCATCTTTTTCTCCCAACTAGGTACTCAGTTACGCTATCAGTACAATTTATCTTTTCATCAAAAGCTCAATTTAAGTGTCTTTGGGTCTACTTTTAGAGTGTTTATTCTGTTCCACTGCAGTTTAACCACACAATGGAATACTTTGTAATCATTAAAAGATGTTTAAAGAACTAATGGACAAACTAAAATAAACTTGAAGATGACCTTGCTAACAAAGACAACATGAATAAGAAAATTAGTTTTCCCTAAATTGGCTTATAAACTCAATTATCATCTCCAAAATATCTAACAAATACCAACAAGGTTTATGTAATTTAAACACTGATTCTAAAGTTCATTGGACAAAACAAACATAGCAAAGAAGATTCTGCAAAAGAAAGAACTAGATATTTTTTAAAATTATAGCTTTTTAATAGCTATTATATGATAACAAAAAGGAACAAAATAAGTGGTAAATGGGACGAAAGTCCAGAATAAAGCCCAAATATAAAAATGCAGTGTGATAAACGTGGTAGTTTAAATCAATAAGGGAAAAAAAATGGATTATTCACTTGTATTCTATTCTAAAATTAGATATCCTTACTCAAACCTAAACAACAAAAATAGTGAGAAATACGTAAGTCATCATTTTTAAGATCTTTAAAAAGGAGATGCCTTTCTAAATACAAAACCAAATTCAATGGCCATTACAGAAAAAGATATATTTGACTATAAACTTTTAATACTGTGCAAATAAGAATGGATTGCTCTAGTCTCCCCAGCAACTTTTTGTAATGTATGATCTGAGGAATGGCCAAATTCTAGTATGTTTGGAACTAGTTTTCCTTTCATTTCATATTCACACTAACCTTTGAAGTAGCAATTGGCGAAAGGTGCCACTCTGTGGGCTAATTGTCAGATGATGTGACAGATAATTACACAGGCGAGCTCCCATGTAAGAGAAATTTGGGATAGATGTGGCCTTTAAAAAAAGAAGTTTCATATGACACATACATCATTATTAATGCAAATACTTAACAACAATATTCTAAAGAGGAAAAAAATTGACTCCCCAACTGACCATATACAACTCTTTTGTAATTGTTAGGCATAAGGAAATTAAGTTCACTCTCCCTCCCAACCTTTTACCAAGAGTCACAGTAAGTATAAAGAAAAAGACAACTTTAAGGCAATTTCTTCCTCACCATTTACCTGAGGTTACTAACTAGAAAACAAACAAGATAATGTCTCTTTATGCTAACCTGTTTCTGCAGAAAATGTGTACATGTACCCAGCTGCATGGTGACAATTATTAATGAGAATACTGCCAAACTCCTGGCCAATGGTGCTGCCTGGGGTAGGAAAGCACAGCTTTGGTGTCTAGCAGTCCAGAATAAGATTCCCTGGCATTTTGCTTCATGACTTTGGACTAAGCCTCCTGGAGCTTCAGTTTGATTCCTAAAAAGATGATTAATAGTACCTAGAACTAGAGACTAACACGTAAAGAACACGCCAAGAATGCTTGAAGACTAAAGAAGAAATTAAAACAGCTAAACTATTAAAAAAAAATCATGCAGTGAGACAACACATCACATTAAAGATTGTGTGATGTAGCCAAAGCAGTACTTCAGGAAGTTTAACTTTAATCGCAGCTTTTAAAGAAAAGTAGAGGTCCGGGTGTGGTGGCTCATGCCTATAATCCCAGCACTTTGGGAGGCTGAGGTGAGAGGACTGTCTGAGCCCATGGGTTCAAGACCAGCCCGGGCAACTTGGCGAGACCTCATCTTTACAATAAATCAAAAAATTAGCCGGGCATGGTAGCATGTGCCTATAGTTCCAGTTATTGAAAGGCTGAGGCAGCAGGATCGCCTGAGCCCAGCAGGCGAAGGTTGCGGTGGCTGTGAGCATGCTACTGCACTCCAGCCTGGGAGACAGAGTGAGACATCAACTCAAAAAAAAAAAAAAAGTAGAGAATATAAGTTTACCACCTAATACTTAGGTAGAAAAACATACATTAAGAAGTTAAGAAACTTAGCCATAAAGGTATTTAAACACAGCCTGCTGCCACTCCAACCCCAAGTTAGGTCTACTTGGAGTTCATTAGAGCTTTTCATTTCTAATTATTTCCTTGTTCACATAAGACTCAGTACATTTCACATCCAGGGAGAAAGACTGATTTCTCCTAATACCACGTATGTTTAGCTGGTACTACAAGACTTGAAATTCAAACTTATACTTTTCCCATTATTGGCATCGCCAGTTTTCCTTTAATTTTTAACAGTTATCACACACACGATTTAAAGACTTAAGTTCTACAAGACTGTCATTCATTCAACAGTTTCTTACTTCCCTATCTACACCCAGTTTTACTCCCATAGACAACCAATTTCAATTCTTTCAGGTAAAAATGTTTTAACCTCTGTATCTCCATGCCATGTGATTTTTTTTTTTTTAGTTTAGATGTTACTTCTTACTACAAGTTAAGCATCCCTTTGAGAACAGCCTGGACAAGTTGAGCATCCCTAATCCAAAATGCTCCAAAATCCAAGTGTTTCTGTGCTGACATGATGCACAAGTGAAAAATTCCATACCTGACCTTATGTGAGAGATCTCAGTCAAAGTACAGGTGCATAATACATAGTTTATTCAGCATGCTTATGAGAATATAGCCCCTCAAACTCCTTCAGCTGCAAGAGACTTCCCATCTCATATGCTATTCATGTAAATATGCAAAAAATCTGAAATCTGAAACACTTCTGGGTCTCAAGCATTTCAGATAAGGGATACTCAACCTTAGTTTCTCACCACAGAAGATGAGCTTTTTAGCCTCACCTCCTGCTTAATGCTACCCCATTCCACTATTTCTTACTCCCTTAATCTATCAGTGTGGTTTTACCACGATTTTATTGGTTGTATTTCCATTTATAGCTGAACCATGTATTACTCCAATTTTACCTATTTGCACAAAATTGTTTTCCCTAGACTAATTTTTTCCACTTTTTAATCTACTTACTGATTTATATCTAATCTCACTAGCTTATAAATTTCTTCAGTAACTTCAAACATAGCAAGTGTGCTCATCTTTTCAGGGAAGTCCTTTCCGAGTCTTCTGACCTATTCTGGTGAAGCCTAGTTGCTCCAGTCCTGCTATGCATGCTGCTATTATTGTCTTAAGATCTCCTTTCAACCATCATCTGAAAATTCACCTAGCCTCCTACAGAGTTTCGTTTCCTGGTTCCCAGGTCCTCATCCTTGGTATAACTACTCTTTCTTTAGAGTACCTCCTTCGTTAATTTTTTGAGAAGGGTTAAAATAATATTTCCAACACTTCAAATTGTCTCAGCACAAAAAGATTTAGAGGCTGTAACTTTTTTAGATTTTTCAAAAATTCTTTTGGCCTCATTCCATCCTTATTCTAGAGCCTTTTGAGATTATGCATTGTAAATCAGATTCTCGGCTTTTCCCTACAGGCATGCAATTCAACTTTAGAACGGCCAAGTTACCACTCACCCACCTGCTTTCTAGTCTTTGAAACTGGTGCTTTTATCTCCTTTCTGCTTCTCTATCCTTATAGAATTCTTTTTCTTAAAAATGGTGTTTGGGAGGGATCAAAGTTGAATGAGTATATTTAATCTGCCATCTTTAATAATAGGTTCTCAGCCAGGCTCGGTGGCTCAGCTTGTAATCCCGTGCCTTTGGGAGGCTGAGGTGAGTGGATTGCCCGAGCCCGTGGGTTCGAGAACCGCCTGGGCAGGCAAGACCTCATCTCTACAATAAATCAAAAAATCAGCTGGGCATAGTAGTGCACGCCTGTAATTCCGGTTACTTGGAAGGCTGAGGCGGAAGGATCGCCAGAGCCCAGCAGGTCGAGGCTGCGGTGGCCAGAGGCGGCCACTGCACTCCAGTCTGGGCGACAGAGTGAGACTCTAACTCAAAAATAAATAAATAAATAAAATAATAGGTTCTCTTTTGTTAGTTATTATTTCCACAAATTACCTCAGTGAAAATAAGCAACTGTTAATAAATCTATATATCACTGGTCACAGAATATTAAAAATTTTAAATATACTGAGTATATATTTGAAGAACTGACTTTAAGACAATCACAGAAGTAGTTGTAGTTTGTCAGGTTAAAGACCCCTCTGCCCAATCCTGAAGAACTACAATTATGTAGTCTACTGAATAACTCAAACTAAACTAGAAAAACAGTAAGAAATATGTCTTTTTCTTTCATTTCTCTGATCTAATATTCCTTTTCAATCCATTTACAGGCAGAAAACAGAAAGGAGGACAAATAGAGTAGTTCTATCTGAGTAAAATCTGAGACATTTCTTAAAACCTAAGAATTGGCTAATCTTGAGGTCCAGTAAGAGTTCAGGACAACTTGAAAAAGTAGCCAAATCAAACATCAGGTAGGATATAATCAACTTGAATTATAATCACCTTTCCATATTATTCCAAATTTGAGTTGCTCTTGTAGCAATGACTTAAAAACTATCAGGTTTGTATTTTTGTTCATCACCTACTGTTTTTGACCAGTATCACACTGATCTTCAAAAACTTTGTTTTAAAAAGTTGAGTGTTTTCTACTGGATTTTTCACCCTACTGGAAAAATCCAGTAGAAAACACTCAACTTTTTAAAACAAAGTTAATGTATCAATGATCAATATGCTGGGATCAAAGTTAATATTTCAATGATCAATATGCTGGGATCAAAACTAAATGTTGTCTGACAAAACAATCTCAACAAACTAAATTAGACTTTCAAGAAATTAAGATGCAAACCCTTAAATTTTAAAAGAAGCCAGGCACAGTGGCTCACACCTGCAATCCCAGCACTTTGGGAGGCTAAGGCAAGAGGACAGTCTGAGCTCAGGGTTTGAGACCAGCTTGGGTAACTTGACGAGATCTCATCTCTACAATAAATCAAAAAATTAGCCAAGCTTGGTGGCATGTGCTTGTAATTCTAGCTACTTTGAAGGCTGAGGCGGAAGGATTGCCTGAGCTTAGCCGGTCCAGACTGCAGTGGCTGTGAGCATTTGGCGGCACTCCAGCGTTGGCGACAGAGTGACACTCCGATGCAAAAAAAAAAATTTTTTTAAGAAAGTGTAGTCAAGCAAAAATGTTAAGACTCAGCCGGGCTCGGTGGCTCAGCCTGTAATCCCTCGCTTTGGGAGGCTGAGGTGAGTGAATTGCCTGAGCCTGCGGGTTCGAGACCTGCCTGGGCAACTTGGCGAGATCTCATCTCTACAATAAATAAATAAATAAATTAGCCAGGTGTGGTAGTGCATGCCTGTAGTTCCAGCTACTTGGAAAGCTGAGGCAAAAGGATTGCCTGAGCCTAGCAGGTTGAGGCTGCGGTGGCTGGGAGCAGCCACTGCACTCCAGTCTGGGTAACAGAGTGAGATTTCAACTCAAAAAAAAAAAAAGTTAAGACTCAAGACAGTATGTTCTGTAGGCTGGTTTTTAAAAGATCTATTTATCCCTGAACTGTACCTCACATATTTTAAATAAATTTTTTTTAGAAATAAGATAAAATAAATAAAAGACCTATTTATAAGGTAAGAAAATTCTCTCATATTTTTTAATAGGAGAAAAGAATTGTAGTTTCTGTGTACTGTTAATGTCAGGTCCTATAAAATAAGGGGTGGCATTGAAGGGATGGGTATGATACTGTGATACTTATGTAACCTTCCTCTTAAGTGCCCAAATCCCCTTCTATACTAAACTGCCTTGGCTATACAGGTAAATACTGTCTATATAAAGCCTTGAATACACAAGCGAATTTGCAGTCCAGCCAGGCTCTAGCCTTGGATTCCTAACCACAGGAATTTTAGACAAGATAGACTTAGAATTCCCACAAACCATAAAGAGTTAAGTGTAGAGGCGGGTAAATATAAACCTGGCTTCCTTCAGGGAGTTCCACCATCCTTGGGTTTTGAGAAAATTACCCGAACATCACTCTTTGCTATCAGTCAACTTACCTGTTGATAGATGAGTTCCACCAGTTCTTGCAGAGCATCATCTGTTGTAACCCAACCATTCAGGGTCTCTGCAAACTGTTCAATTTCAGTTTCAAAACTGCCAGGCTGCTCTGTGAGATGATTCAAAAAATCTTGAACATATTCTGATAGAGTGGGATAATCCTCACAACCATCCTCATAGGATTCCTATGGATCAAAAATTTTAAAAAATTTAATCTATGTAACTAGGTAAAACAGACATGAAGAGGTTTATCTCTATTACAAATGATTTTTAAGACTCCCTCATATGATAAAATGTATGTTCTTCAATAAAATTAAGGTCATCTTTCTTTTTTGCCTAATAGCTAAAGTGTTATAACAGAAGGATTCCATTTAGTTGGAAAAGGAATTATCTTCTCATTCCTGGTAGATTTGTAAGATGGCTGAGGGATAAAGTTTCAACCAATCTTTCACTACAATGCCAATATCAAAATTAAGAATCTGGTAAATGTGTGAATAATAGAAGATCTAGAATTTCCTTCAAAATGGCACAGGAGGGATGGACCAGGAATACAGAAACAAAAGTCACCACATATGGCTTACTGTTAAGGTCATGGATATTCATTATATCATTCCCTATATTTTTGTAGATGTTTAACAACTTCTATATTAAAAAAAAAAAAAAACTGGCCAGGCTCGGTGGCTCAGCCTGTAATCCCAGTGCTTTGGGAGGCCAAGGCGAGTAGACTACCTGAGCCCACAGGTTCGAGACCCACCCGGGCAACTTGGTGAGACCTCATCTCTACAATAAATCAAAAACTAGCCGGGCGTAGTAGCGCGCACCTGTAGTTCCAGCTACTAGGAAGGCTAAGCGGAAGGATCACCAGAGCCCAGGAGGTCGAGGCTGCAGTGGCTGGAAGCAGACAGAGTGAGACTCCAACCCAAAAAAAACACAAAAAAACCACAACACTCCTAGAATGAAAGGACTTAATAAAAAAAGAAAAAGAAAAAAGCGTAGTACAGTTTGTCTTCTGTTAATCCCCAAGGACAGGGAAATACACAAAGCTGCTCAAATAACTAGAAAATTTCATCATGGTATAAATAGTAGAAGACTTTTTGGTTACTACATCTATGTTTCTAACCAAGTTTGACAATAGTAGTAGTTTCCAGCTAATGTTTCTACCACTGTCACCTTTGGTAGTTCCCAACCATTTAGTTAATTGCAGGTGAGTTTTACAAAAGTCATCAGACCAGCAACTTTCACACTTAATACGTGGAATACCATCCAAAGCATTTACATTTACCTGACAGTTATGACCTAATAATAACTATATAGCTTAATGAAATGTTGCCTTCTCCAAATGGAGTCAAATAGGAAACTACATGAAAAAGTTGTGCATAAAAGCATTTTGCAAAGGGATTAAATTCTAAAGTCAGTGAGTGTGTATATAAATTCTTTAGAATTTAATATATATATAAATACTAAAGAATTTTATATATATATATATAAATAAAAGTCATATATGGCCAAAATACCCTTAGAAAAGCTCCATGTTAGAGACAGACACACAGTTTAAGTAGTAAGACCAACACAGCATTTGTCCTTCCATTGTTGGTGCTACTCCATCAGTTGACCACCATTTAGAGGTCATGTTCCATATTTTTTTTACATCTTTAGACACTGGAGTGATACTAAGCAAAATTTGCATGTACTATGAGAGGTACTTAGGAAATAAGACCTGCCATAAGAATAGCAGATTCATGCACCCTTATCATGCTCACATGGTATTCACTGAGCTAAAGGGCAGATAAACTCAAACTCTCACAACTGTCTGATCACACGTTGAATCCGCATTAGACACTCTACTATAAGGAGTGTTAATGTTGATGAAATTATTTACTAATCATAAACATTTCAGCTATGACTAAGGATTGAGTTAAATTCCCCTAGTCTGGCGACTAATATATAAATTTAACAGATTAATTACATTTTAAAATATCTAGAGAATACTAAAACATATTCCAAATCCAACAGCTATGTACTCATACATAAAGGGGCTAAAGTAAAAACTGCATCCAAAAAGTAGAATGAAAAGGATGGTACTCTAATTAATAAGCCAATAGCTACATGCGATACACACTGAGGGCTTGCAAGTATCTCACTTAAAACTTTAATGTATGCCGGGCTCGGTGGCTCAGCCTGTAATCCCATGCCTTTGGGAGGCTGAGGTGAGTGGATTGCCTGAGCCCGCGAGTTCGAGACCCACCTGGGCAAACTTGGCAAGACCTTATCTCTACAATAAATCAAAAATTAGCCGGGCATGGTAGTGCGCGCCTGTAGTTCCAGCTACTTGGAAGGCTGAAGCGGAAGGATCGCCGAAGCCCAGCAGGTCGAGGCTGCGGTGGCCGGGAGTGGCCACTACACTCCAATCTGGGTGACAGAGTGAGACTCCAACTCAAAAAAAACCAAAAAACCAAAAAAACCAAAAAACTTTAATGTAAGCATCACTATCTCCCCTACACTGAAGAAACAGGCACAGAGCAGTTAAGCTTCTTTGGCTATTCGTTCAGAACCGTGTGGATGTTGACAGCCTACTAAGTGCCAAAGACAGTTCAGGGACTAGGGACACTGTCATGGCATGAATGTGTCATAAATAAAGCAGACTAGGTCCTCCTTTCCTGGAGCTTATAATCCATTCAGACACTGAAATATACTAAAAAAAAAATGGTCAGGCAAAGATTTTCAAGAGACTAAGACAGAACTAAGAAAGAAAGGTGGGGGGATGGTCCAGCCATATAAATATCTGAGGAAAGATATTCCATGCAGAGGGCACAAAAAGCATACATGCCCCAAAGAAGTAGGTATGTGGCTCAATACCTTTTGGAAGCAAAGAGAATAATCAGAATACAGAAACTGAGGATGAGGGGTAGCTAAATAGGCAGATAAGAAGACAGAATAGGGCTTTGGGGGGGCTACACTAAGAAAATAGGATCTTAAGGCAGTGGGAAATATGGGGAGGGGGAGGCGTGGGGGGGAGGCTTAGTTTAGCAAGGAAGGACCATGTACCAACCTAAGTGATTGTGTATGGTCATATAGCTAGAAAAATTGAGCACATATCAAAGCCTGTACTTTAAACCTATACTGTACTCAAAATAACTGACGAAAGCTTAAAACCCTACTTTGACATTATGCACAAAGATACTCATTGACCAAAAAATCCATGTAACAATATATTAAACAAGGAATTGGGCCAGACGCAGTGGCTTAGCCTATAATCCCAGCACTTTGGGAGGCTGAGGCAAGAGGATTGCCTCAGCCCAGGGGCTCAAGACCAGCCTGGGAAACTTGATGAGACCTCATCTCTACAATAAATCAAAAAATAAGCCAGGTGTGGTAGCATGTGCCTGTAGTTCCAACTACTTGGAAGGCAGAGATGGAAGGATCACCTAAGCCCACTGCACTCCAGCCTGGGCAACAGAGTGAGACTCCAACTCAAAAAACATCAACAAAAAAAACCAAGGAATTGGTTAAATATACTATCAAATAGCCATATAATGGAATACCATACAGTTATTTAAGAAAACAAGATATATTTACATGTTATCAACACAGAAATAGCTTCAAGACAGAACGTTAAGTGAAGAGTACAGAACCATATTTTAGTACAATTTAACTTAAAAAAATATTTACTTGTATAGACAGAGAAAGTTTCTGGAAAGACAGACAAGAGATAACAGTACCTACTTCTGGAGTGAGGAGATGTTCCCGTAATATTGATTCTTTATTACAAAATTGTGAAAGCTGTTAAGCATAATAAACATATACATTCATATACTTAATGTTAACTACATATATGTGTGAATTTTACAGACATGTAGTATTCTACCACTATTAATGCTAATGAAAAGCAGGAAGACTAGTCTACAAATCCCAGTTGAAGATACTAATTTCCTATTTCTATCAACTGTTATTCACTGTGGCAAAAAACCTGTTTAGAACACTGATTTCCTGTTTTTAAGTCATCAGAACTCTCTTAAGAAAATTTGAAATCTGACAAGTAAAACTGCTCTGAATATAGCAGAACAGACAATCCAGAGCCTGCCATTTTAAGCAAAAAAGGAGGCATGGGGTATTCAGAACAGACAGGCATTCCAACATGCTTGAATCAAAGTCTGCATTAGTTCTCTCGTACCAGATTTTTAAAAGTACAGATTTCTTCAGTCTTCAATGTGGAGTCACATGGCTTCTAAACTGAGGAACACTTTCAAGCTTTCTTTTCTTTTTTTTTTTTTTTGAGTTAGAGTCTCACTCTGTCACCCAGACTGGAGTTCAGTGGCCGCTCCCAGCCACCACAGCCTCGACCTGCTAGGCTCCAGTGATCCTTCCACCTCAGCATTCCAAGTAGCTGGAACTACAGGCGCGCGCCACCACACCCGGCTAATTTTTTGATTTATTGTAGAGATGAGGTCTCACCAAGTTGCCCAGGCAGGTCTCGAACCCGTGAGCTCAGGCAATCCACTCACCTCAGGCTCCCAAGGCAAGTTTTATTTTCTAAGAGTTCTATAGCATCAATTAGGAAATCTACTTTCATGGTAGGTACTTTGTGTAAATTGTCAAGAGATGAGAACCTAATTCAAAACAGTGGGAATAAAGGGAAACTGATCAGATATTTAGAGAGTGGAATAGTCAAGACTACTTTAGTTATTAGTAGGATTGAACTGGGGCAAGGGTGTGAAGGAGAAATGGTAGTCAACATACCAAGTTCTTAGCTTAAGCAGCTAGTTAGAAAGAAGAGATTTACATATAGATTTTATACTTGCACTTGAATGTGACATCCTCACAAGAGGTCAAACAAATGAAAACACAAGTCTGGAGTTCAGAGAAAAAAAATAGATATCAGGATTATTAGTACATAAGACAGTGATGGTCAGATCCTAGGGAATAGTAGGATTAGTAGAAAAAAAAGAACCTCAGGGATTGTGTTATGAGGGGAGAAGCAATAACCTACAAGTTGGGAGAATGAAGAAAGTGCTCTCATAAAAGCCAAAGGAAGAGGAAAGGAGAGGTGTTCATGGTATCAAATGTTACAGGATAATACATGGGTTGAAGTCTAGAAGAGAATAATGGTTGCAGAATCTTGGAAATAAAGGATTACACATAAAGAGCAAAAAAACAGAACAAATTTGTATCTGAATACTTAGTTCTTAAAAAAAGAAGGAGCTTGTCAGACTAAAAAGGTACCCTTGTCGGGCTCGGTGGCTCAGCCTGTAATCCCGCACCTCAGGAGGCTGAGGTGAGTGGATGGCCTGGGCAACTTGGTGAGACCTCATCTCTACAATAAACCAAAAAACTGGCCGGGTATGGTAGCGCGTGCCTGTAGTTCCAGCTACTTGGAAGGCTGAGGCGGAAGGATTGCTGGAGCCCAGCAGGTCGAGGCTGCGGTGGCCAGGAGTGGCCACTGCACTCCAGTCTGAGCGACAGAGTGAGACTCCAACTCAAAAAAAAAAAGGTACCCTTATACCTAGCATAGGGCCTAGCACATTGGAACTTTTAAAATGAATATATCATACTGAATTTAAAATGAAGGTTAAGAGGCTGATAGATTTCTTTAAAAAAAAAAATCGAATGACATCATAACTATCTCAAAAATAGTATCATTAGGGGATTAGATTACCAGGTATGACCAGTGAGAGATAAAGTTGAACAATGAATCGGTTTACATACTGGAGAATGCTACTATCGAAAGGCAAAAGAAAAACCCAGCAGTAACTTGAAGGGGGATGCTCTTAGACAAAAAGCTGGCTTGTGCAGGGTGCAGGGGTTGGTGGGGGGTGGGAGTAAGAAGGGGCGACTTCTTTCTGCTTCTTAATACTTTATGATTTCCTATATTAAAATTGTGGTTCTGGTAAGTGAACTGTTAAATATTCAAGAAATAAGGGTTTGTCTTAGAAGAAGCCATGGCCAGGAATAGATGGATAATGTAACTCACTGGTAAGAAGGCATGGAAAGTAGGAAATTATAGAAGCAGGATTAGAGGAAGGACTGAAGAAAAAAAGGCATGGGGCTTTTAAAGAGTTAAGAAAGCACAGCAAAAGACTACCATAGGCCATGCACAGTGCCTCATGCCTCTAATTTCAGCACTTTGGGAAGCAGAGGCAAGAGGATTGCTTGAGCCTAGGAGTTTAAGACTAGCCTGGGCAACATAGTGAGACTGTATCTCCATAAAAAATAAAATCAGTCAGGCATGGTGGCACATACTTGTAGTCCCAGTTACTCAGGAAGAGGCAGAAGGATCGCCTGAGCCCAGGAAGCGGAGGCTACGAATAGCCATGATCCTGCCACTCCAGCCTGGGTGACAGAGTGAGATCCAGACTTTAAAAAATAAGTCTACCAAAGGTCTATTTAGAAGAGACACTCCATGAAGACAGGAATTTTCATTCATTTTGTTCACTGCTATATTTCCAGTGTTTGACTCACAATAAGTGAGTCAACCATCTGTTGAATAAGCGAATGAATATAGCCAACTTTGGATTATGGTTACTAAAAGGATAATTTCCCTCACAAGATCTTCCCCTAAGAGGCAGGGAAAAAATAAAGATTCTGCTGTTTTGTGACAAAGTGTCATTGATAAAAACGCTTAGCCTTGACCAAGGGTAACGTTAGGGTAAAACAGTAAGGCTAGAGAACACATTAGAGCAGGAATAGCAAGCCTGAATTCCTAAGGAATCCAGGTGGATGACAAACAAATGAAGAAAGCCACAGAGCAAATTAGAGTTCACACACTCCATCCAAAAGGACTGCCTCTACTCAGCTCCAGCCAACTTTTGCTCCATCAAAATGCCACGCCACTATGGTCAGACAGTAAAATTTCAAGAGAAACCAGGAAATTCAGATTTGCAATATCTAATTTAAGTGTTGGTAACTAATTAAAATAACAACCAAAAAAAACCCACCCAGGGCCAAAAAAAAGGATACTCTGCAGGGCACACCTGTTTCCAGGTCACAATTTGTTCTGGCAAGGAATGCCTAAAGATGACAGTGGCTCAAAATAAGTGGACTAAAATGACAATACACTGCTTTTATAGCCCAAGTCACTTGAAGTAAGTAAAAACAGTTAATACAGGGTTGTGAAAAAAAACTGTGTCCCTCCCACAATAAAACAGCCCAAGTCAATAGGGAGGAAAACAAATGAGAACTCATTTGTGGCTGCTAGAAGTGAAACATCCTCAGGAGTTTATTCAACTACTCACACTCTAATGGATCTTCTCCTCTCTGGGCTAAATACAATTTTCTGGCAAGAACCCAAGATACTCATTTCTACTTTACATGATAGAGTGCCTTTTCCACCCCAAATCAGTTGCTCTTCCAGCTAGGCCTATACTTTTCTCTTTGCAATCCCTAAGCTTCTTCCTATATAGTCTAAGATGTGTGGAATATCTAAAATATGGAATACAGCTTTTCCATACTTTACTATCAAACATGAAAGAGAAAAAGTTTAACAAAAAGGTGTGCCATCATCAGTTATAAGAAATATACAAGCTAAAACCACAACTAGATACCACACACCCACTAGAATGGCTAAACTTAAACAGAAAATACTAAGTGCTGGCCAGAAAATAGCGGAACAGGAACTCATATACTACTCAGAGTGTATAGTAGAACTCTTCGGAAAACTATGACAGCCTCTACTCAAGCTGGCTATCTTACGTCCTAGCAATTCCACTGCTTGGTAAGTAGCAAAAAATAAAATAAATACATATAGCCACCAAGACAGAGACAGGAATAGTCCAAATGCAGAAGCCACTCAACGTTCAACAGACAAATGGGACTGTGATATTCATGCAATGTAATGTTATGAAAATAAGTCACCTGGCCAGGCTCGGTGGCTCAACCTGTAATCCCAGCACTTTGGGAGGCTGAGGTGAGTGGATTGCCTGAGCCTGCGGGTTCGAAACCAGCCCCGGCAACTTGACGAGACCTCATCTCTACAACAAATCAAAAATTAGCCGGGCGTGGTAGCGCGCGCCTGTAGTTCCAGCTACTTGGAAGGCTGAGGCGGAAGGATTGCCAGAGCCCAGCAGGTCAAGGCTACAGTGGCCGGGAGTGGCCATTGCACTCGAGTCTGGGTGACAGAGTGAGACTCCAACTCAAAAAATAAATAAATAAATCTTTATTTATTTATATGCTACAACACGAATTTGATATTGAGTTAAAGTAAGAAAAAAGGAATATACTCTATATCACTCCATTCATATAAGTTTTGAAAACAGGCAAACTATTCTGTTAAATCAAGACAGTTGTGTGCGGTGGCTCAAGCCTGTAATCCCAGCACTATGGGAGGCAGAGGAGAGAAGACTGCCTGAGCTAGGGGTGGTTCAAGACCAGCCTGAGCAACATGGTGAGATCTTGTCTCTACAATAAATCAAAAAATTAGCCGGGCATGCTAGCACATGTCTGTGGTTCCAGCTACTTGAAAGGTTGAGGCAGAGGGATCACCTGAGCTTGGCAGGTCAAGGCTGCAGGGGCTGTGAACATGCCACTGTACTCCAGCCTGGGCAACAGACTGAGAGACTGACTCAAAAAAAAAAAAAAAAAAAAAAATTAAAAGTTGTTAATCTTGGACATGAGAGTAATTAGAAGAGGACGCACGGAGCTTCGGGGAGTTTTTCTTACCTGGGATGCTAGTTACCTGTGTTCACTTTATGAAACTTTGAGCTAGCCCTTATGTACACTATTCTATGCTATACTTCAATAAAAGACAGAACGGATGCTAAAGTATTATCAATCATTTCTTCAACCTAATTGAATGGTTCCCTCCCACTTCTCTACAACTAATCCCTTTGCATCCAGCACAACAAATTCCTTTCAACATTATTTCAACTGTGCTTTCTGCTGCTATTTAAGAAAAAAAAGTACCAATTTTTAAAGTTGCTATGTAATTGACAAAGATGAAACTGAAAGTTTAAAAGTTCTTTATACCTACGTAAACACTATCACAACCCATTACATTTCTGCATATGAGATAATTAGCACCAGAACTATTTCTATTTAAGATAATGAAATATCACTAGAAATGAGCACAGATGTTTATTTCTCAACACTCAAAAAGCTAGCTCACAATCAGTTTATAGCAAGACAATTTATCCCAAAGCCACCAATGAATACTCCGTTATATTGCTAATATCAAATTAAAAATCAACTTTGACGGGCCACAATTCTTCAGTTTGTTCATAGTCTGGAAGCAGATTTTAGTTGTATAAATTAAAGATGTCCTTGACTACATCAGGTTTATAGATAGAGATACTCTATAGATGCTAGGAATACAGCAGTGAACACAACAGACAAAAATTCCTACTCTGGTGCTTACGTTCTGATGTTTTGAATATAACAAAAAAAATTCCCGAATCAGCTTTGTTTCCATAAGAGTTCAGAAATAATAAGATGTTTTTACATTTAATACAGAAAACACAAGCATTAATAACAAAATTATTCCACTATTAACCCAGAGTTGGAGGAAAAGGGTGTACTTACTGTGTAATTAGAAGAATAACCTGATGGGTAAAATTCGGGGGCGTTTGCAGACAGCTTAGACATTAAAACAGGCGCTACAACCACCTGGGGTTTAGCCATTGCTGACTCTGAGTTCTGTTGTGGGATTTTATCCTGTGAACTAGGTGGAGCTCTCAGGGGCCTCGTTTGCTCTGCGAAAGAAAAAAGGGGGTGTCAGATGCATTCATTCCTTTGTATAACCACTTGCCATGTACTGAAAAACCACTCGAGAAGCTCCGGTTTTTAAGAGTTAAATAGGAACCATCACAAAACGTAAGGTTATCGCCAGAATGTGTACAGGGAGCCTGCAAAAAGGAACAATAGACTTGCTTTAGCTTATTTACGGACATACCTGCCTCCCAGACGAGCGCTTGCGAGCTTTTCTCTCTCTTTTAAGAAGTAGGGGGAAAAGGGGCAGCCGCCCGCCTGAGGCCTCGCTTGGGAGGACTGCGGCGGGGGCGGGGGAGGGGGGCGATTTTTACTTCCACCCGGACCGCAGAACTCCAGGACCGCGCACCCGGCCCCTCCCCCAGCCGGAGCGCACAAAGGATTCCAGCAGCCACCCCCAAACCCGGTTCTGGCCAGTCTCTACCC
>NW_007256233.1:31962-32328 GCF_000164805.1 Carlito syrichta | reverse complement strand
CTGCTCTCCAGTCTGAGTGACAGAGTGAGACTCCAACTCAAAAAAAAAAAAAAAATACAGCAATGAGCATTGAACAAAAGACTGGAGCAGATGACATTAAGTGCTTGCTTTTTGCCTGTTGACCAGATAACTAGAACTATCTGCATTATCTGTGCAGCATGGGGTTTTTATTATTTTTACCTAAAGGCATCACTTTTTGGTAATAACACACTTTTTTTTTTTTAGGTTTTTTCAATATACATTGAAAGGTTTTTAAATTATTTCATATCTGGCAAAGTTGAGATTTTTAAGTTCATTTTTCATTTATAATAAAACTTTACAACTTGATCTTTTCTTTTCTTTTCTTTTTTTGAGTTGGAGTCTCAT
>NW_007256233.1:31137-31942 GCF_000164805.1 Carlito syrichta | reverse complement strand
AACCACTTATGTAATTATAAATTTCTAGGAAGTATTAAATGAGTGAAAAGAAACAGGTGAAATTAATTTTAATATATTATATTTTACGTGATATGTTCAAAATGATAACACTTAAACTTGTGATTAGTGTAATATTAAAAAAAAATTTTTGTTTTTCATACTAGTCAAAATACAATGTTTTTTTTTTTTTTTTTTTGAGTTGAGTCGCACTCTGTCACCCAGACTGGAGTGCAGTGACTGCTCTCAGTCACTGCAGCCTTGACCTGCTGGGCCCCGGTGATCCTTCCGCCTCAGCCTTCCAAGTAGCTGGAACTATAGGCGCGTACTACCACTCCCGGCTAATTTTTGATTTATTGTAGAGATGAGGTATCGTCAAGTTGCCCAGGCAGGTCACGAACCCGTGGGCTCAGGCAGGTCACGAACCCGTGGGCTCAGGCAGTTCACTCACCTCGGCCTCCCAAAGTGCTGGGATTACAGGCTGAGCCACCGAGCCCAGCTGAAATTCAATTTTTTAAAAACTTATTTTATATTTATGGCACATCTCATTTGGGATTAGGTGCCATTTAAGTGCCCAAAAGTCACATTTGGCAATGCACAGTTCTAGACATTATGTGTAAATTGATTTTGTCAGGCCTGATTGTACTAATGCCAAATGAAGGATGAATATAAGTAATGAAAAGAAAAGGAGAAAAAAGTGATTTTAACCCTGTTTTTAAAGCAGGTTTTAATGTTTTCCAATATTTTCGTCTTTTTTTTTTTTGAGTTGGAGTCTCACTCTGTTGCCCAGACTGGAGTGCAGTGGCCG
>NW_007256233.1:19841-31117 GCF_000164805.1 Carlito syrichta | reverse complement strand
GGCTCTCGGGGCCGGGCTGGGAGCGCCTGCTTACCCCAGGCAGGCCCGACCTACTTGGTGGTTCTCCGAAGAGAAGTGCGATACTGACGGTTGGAGCCAGGAAAATAAAAATCTGGGGGGAGGGGGCGTGGACCCGGCGCCCGGGTTCGCGGACGCGCACCTCCGTGGGCGCGCAGGTGTGTTGGGTGCCCCGGCTCCGGCCCAGCGCCGCGGACTGGGGGGAGGGGGACTCTGGGGGAAGCTCTGCCACCTGCTCCGTTAGCAGCGGGGGAGGGGTGTAGAAACTGAATCGAAATACACCCGCCACTTGAAGTGCACACAAGGTTTTTACCACAGTAGGTCACACGTACGTTTACCAAACCTTACTCTACCCCCCTTTCTCGTCCGTTCCAGAAATTTTAAGAAAACGTGCTACCTTTCGAGACAACTCTCCCGTCTTTTTCATCTTCTACCAGTATTGACCAATAAAAATATAATGCGAGTCACAAATGCAAACCACTTATGTAATTATAAATTTCTAGGAAGTATTAAATGAGTGAAAAGAAACAGGTGAAATTAATTTTAATATATTATATTTTACGTGATATGTTCAAAATGATAACATTTAAACTTGTGATTAGTGTAATATTAAAAAAAAATTTTTGTTTTTCATACTAGTCAAAATACAATGTTTTTTTTTTTTTTTTTGAGTTGGAGTCTCACTCTGCTGCCCAGACTGGAGTGCAGTGGCCGCTCCCGACCACCACAGGCTCGACCTGCTGGACTCCAGCGATCCTTCCGCCTCAGCCTTCCAAGTAGCCGGAATTACAGGCGTGCGCTACCACGCCCCCCTGATTTCTTGATTTATTGTAGAGATGAGGTCTCACTGCCCAGGCCGGTCTTGAACCTGCGGGCTCAGGCAATTCACTCACCTCAGCCTCCCAAAGGCGCAGGATTACAGGCTGAGCCACCAAGCCCGGCCAATCTTTTCATCTTAAGAATCATTCCAATTAGAGACAAAAACTCTTGTTAACCATTTTCTCACTAATAAAGATACCGCCTTCGCCTAAATGGAGAAAAATGGCTTTAACAAGGGCAATCACGAATAAATGATTCATGCTGTTGTTGTTAGGCAAAAATAATGAAGCCAGGGAAGGAAGCCTGCTGCAAGTGTGGTTCTTTGGTGTAGGGAAAATATAGTAGGATTCAAAGTCAGCCAGAGCTGGTTAGGATCCCAACATTGACTGACTTACTGATCTTGAATATGTGAGACTTTTAAGCTTCTGTGAGCCTCAGCTTCCTCGTCTGCAAAATAGCAACTATGTTTTTGTGACACTGAGCATATATTATTAATCAAAGACAAGATTACAATTTAAAAATTAGATGAGATGCTCATTACACTTTCAAATCCATTATTATATGTGATTGTCAGTATTTCTTGCCTGGACTTCTCTACTACATAAAAAGAATGCGCAAACTGTGCTCAAAAACTGACAGTGAGTTAGTTATCTTGGATACTCTGCTGAAGCAGATGCTCCAATGTCTTAGGCTTTTGTTTACACTCACCCCCTTTTTGTTTCCCCTTAAAACTTTTATGATGTAATGCACCTTTTCGAACACCTGGAAGTTTCTTTTTCTTTTTTTTCTTTTTGAATAGGAGTCTCACTGTCACACAGGCTGGAGTGCAGTGGCACGCTCATGGCCACTGCAGCCTCGACCTGCTGGGCTCAGGGGATCCTTCTACCTCAACTTTCCAAGTGGCTGGAACTACAGGCGTACACCACCACGCCCAGCTAATTTTTTGTAGAGATGAGGTCTCGCCAATTTACCCAGGCTGGTCT
This sequence comes from Carlito syrichta, assembly GCF_000164805.1. NCBI lineage: Eukaryota > Metazoa > Chordata > Mammalia > Primates > Tarsiidae > Carlito > Carlito syrichta. The sequence continues at coordinate 29,297 of NW_007256233.1, read as the reverse complement.
CGAACCCTGGGCTCAGGCAATTCTCTCACCTCTGCCTCCCAAAGTGATGGGATTAGAGGCATGAGGCACTGCCCCTGCAACACCTGAGACTTTCTAATAGGACAATAAGGCTATTCTGCATCCATAGTGATGTCAGGACATCTTCACAATCTCCTTTTGTTAGATAAATCAGAAAGTTAAGATATCCTTTGCCTTCTCTATTTGCTATTGTGTAACTTTAAGTCCTATTATTTTAATATGTAAAATGTGGACTTGCGGATAACAGGAATGATAACCATAGTTAATATTTATCGAGTGTCTTATGTGCCAGCCACTGTTCCAAGAGCTTTACTTTTATCATTTTATTTAATCTTCATACCCTGTCAAATAGACATTCTAATACCCCTGTTTTACAGAAAAGGTTCCAAGATATCACAAGGGTTAAGATCCATCTGGGTGTTGTAGGGTTGTCAGGTACTACATATTGCAAATGGCAAGAGGCCACACACACACACACACACACACACACACACACACACACACACGAAAATATGAACAACCCCAGCACTTTGGGAGGCTGAGGGGAGAGGACTACCTCAGACCAGGGGTTTGAGGCTAGCCTGGGCAACTTGGGAGACCTCATCTCTACAATAAATCAAAAAATTAGCTGGACATGGTGATGTACACCTGTAGTTCCAGCTACTTGGAAGGTTGAGGTGGAAGGATCACCTGAGCCCAACCTGAAGGTCGAGGTTGCGGTGGCTGTGAGCCTGCCACTGCACTCCAGCCTAGGCAACAGAGTGAGACTCTGACTAAAAAAATAAAAAAAGAAAAGAAAAGAAAGAAAACATGAACACCATATAGAACTTCCTGAAGAAAATCATCCAAGAAGTTTCTCATTCATATTTATGCCTTTTAAATTAATTTATGGTGAAAGGGGAATAGGAGGACTAAATTTGGAAAGGTTGAAAAATATGTTGTAACATAAGAAAAGGATCTACTGTGAATTGTAGAAAAGATATGTTTTTAAAAATTATACTTGAAAGATGTTCTTCAAGAAGACTTCCCCAAGCTGCCTAATCTTAGATTCTCTCCCTTATGGATAATTGCTTCCCAGGAGAACTCTTTCTTGGCGTTTAGCATGCCAGATTGTTAGTATGTGCTTTATTAACTGCCTCCTTCACTAAACTAGTCTTCTGAAGGCAGAAGACGCTTTTTAATCCTTTAGATCCTAGTCCAGTACTTAATACATAATAGGCTTTTAACAGAAATGGGACTTACCTGCAATATTCCTGCCTTTCTTTGAGTCACCGGTATAGTGATGGTAAAGAAGAATGTTTTTTAGCTGGGCGTGGTAGCGCGCACCTGTAGTTCCAGCTACTTGGAAGGCTGAGGTGGAAGGATTGCCGGAGCCCAGCAGGTCGAGGCTGTGGTGGCCAGGAGCGGCCCCTGCACTCCAGTCTGGGCGACAGAGTGAGACTGCAACTCAAAAAAAAAAAAAAAAGACTTTTTCAGAACTTACAGATTTCAAGATCATCATTAGACATTATGGGAGTAGACAGTGCAGCATTTCAAGTCCAGCTAATGAAAAAATTTCATAAATATGGGAGAGGAACTATTTGCAAATCACATGTTATAGTTTGTATATTTGATCCACCAAACCTCATATTGAAATGGTCTCCAGTGTTGGAGGTGAGGCCTAATGGGAGGTGTTTGGGTCATGAAGCAGGATTTCTCATGAATGACTTGGTGCCGTTCTTATGGTAATATGTGAGTTTCAGCTCTATTAGTTCCAGAGAGAGTTTCCCTGAGAGCTGGTTGTCAAAAAGATCCTGGCACCTTTCCCCACTCTCTTGCTTCCTCCGTGTGATGTGATCTCTGCTTGCAGGCTCCTTTTCACCTTCCATGAGTGGAAGAAGTCTGAAGCCCTTACCAGAAACAGATGTTGGCGCCATGCTTCTTATACAGCCTGCAGAATTGTGAACCAAATAAACCACTTTTCTTTGTAAATTACCCACCCTCAGCTATTACTTTATAGCAAACACAAATGAATTAAGAACCTCAAATTCAACAAGATATTTCTAGAATATATAAAGAACTCTCAATACTCAACTGTAAAAGAACAAACCAGTTAGAAAATGTGCGACAATGCACAAATGAACATTTCAATGAAGAGAATATACAGATAGCATGAGCCCATGAAAAATGTTCAATATAATTAGATGTGAGGTTAAAAAAATTAAAACCCTAATGAGATTTCACTACCTACTTATCAGAATGGCTAAGATAAAAAATTGTGACAGCACAAATTACTTGCAAGGATATAGAGAGACTAGGAACCGAGTCACTCATATATTGCTGGTGCAATGTAAAATGGTATAGTCACTCTGGAAAAACATGTTGGCAGTTTATTTAAAAAATTATACATGTAACTACTGTGCAACCCAGCAATTGCACTCCTGGACACTTATTATACAGAAAACAAGATATATGTTCACAAAAAAATCTATTCCCAAATATTTATAGCAGCCTTATTAATAATAGCCCCAAACTGGAAACAATCCAAATGTTCTTTAATGAATAAATAGTTAAAAAGCAATACATTCTTGCCACATAATACTACACAGCAAGAAAAAGAGACCGGGCACAGTGACTCAACCTGTAATCCCAGCATTTTGGGAGGTCAAGGCAAGAGAATTGCCTGAGCCTGGGGATTTGAAACCAACCTGGGCAACTTGGTGAGACCTTGTTTCCACAATAAATCACAAAAATTAGCCGGGCGTGGGGGTATGCGCCTGTTGTTTCTGCTACTTGGAAGGCTGAGGCGGAAGAATCGCCTGAGCCCAACAGGTGGAGGCCACGGTGAGTAGTGTCCCACTACACTGCAGCCTGGGTGACAGAGTGAGACCCCAACTCAAAAAAAAAAAAAAAAAGGAACAACTACTCATACAACTTTAATGGATCTCAAGGGAATTATGCTGAGTGAAAAAAAGCCAGTCTCAAAATATTGTATGATTTTATTTACATAATCTTGAAATGACAAAATTATGACAATAGAGCACAGATTAGTTAATGGTTGCCAGGGAATATGGATGGGGTGGAGTTTGGAGGGAAGTAGGTATGGTTATTTCAACTGTAGGTACTATGAAAAAAATCTTTTAATAGACCAATTTTGTTCTTGACTGCATTAGTAGTCACATATTTCACGGTCTGAGTAACGCTAGGCTGCTCCCCTTGATACAAATAAATCAAAGGGCCAGGGAACTGGTAGAAAGAAGTTTATTTCTGAGTTCAAATCCAGGGAGCAGAGCCAGACTCAAGGTCTTTCTAAAATGGTTCTGCTCACCCTCTAGGTTTTTACAGTTCATTTTTGTAGTGCAGAGTTGTCAGTACCTATGCATTAGCCAAGTGGCCAGCAGAGCATTGTATAGAACTTAAGTTACAGCTGCATTTTACATTTAGATAGTGACATTTAGAGTAAAGAAAGTTTACAAGGCCTAACATATCATGCATTGCAAAAGTTATGCAAATCGATTACATTGATACTATGTAATTCAAAGAAAGGGAGTAGACAGGGATTTACATCTTTAGGTGTAATCTGCTGAGAAGTCAAGGATCCCCTGAAGCTACTTACTGGGAGTGTATAGAAGACAAGGTTACTCTCAACAATGTGCTCAGGAATGTGCAGGAGTGCTTGAATCCCTTTGCTAGGGGCTGTGGCAATGTGGAGGAACATTAGTGGGTCTCTGTATCACACGAACTACACATGTGACAAAATTACATAGAACTAAATACATGAGTGCAGGTAAAACTAAAGTGGGTGGATTTTGCTTTTTTTTTTTTTTTTTTGAGTTGGAGTCTCACTCTGTCACCCAGACTGGAGTGCAGCGGCACGCTCACGGCCACCCCAGCGTCGACTTGCTGACCTCAGGCGGTCCTTCCACCTCAGCCTTCCAAGTAGTCAGAACTACAGGCACACGCTACCACATCCAGATAATTTTTGATTTATTGTAAAGACAAGGTCTCGCCAATTAGCCCGGGTGGGTCTCGAACCCGCGAGCTCAGACAGTCCACTCGCCTCAGCCTCCTAAAGTGCTAGGATTACAGGGTGAGCCACCCAACCTGGCCAAGTAGGTAGATTTTTGACAATTGACAAATTGTCATCATCAATTCCCTGACTGTGATATTGTTCCATAGTTACATAAAACGTTACTGTTGAAGGAAACTAGGAAGCATCTAGTTTCTTGTTTAACAACAGGGTAAACAAGATCTCTCGTATTATTTCTTACAACTGCACATGAATCTAAAATTATCTCAAAGAAAAAGTTTTAGAAAACTAATACATATAAATAAAGTTTGTTCTATCTTGTCCCATTACTAATAATTCTCTCCTAGATAGTTCTGTTCACTCTCCCCACCGTCAAAGCATCATGGCAATTTACATGCCATTATAAACGAGTAGGGGATCATTAAGAAAGAGAAGAATTAACTGATGGATTTCACCTTTGTAAAGTTCCTTCTTTTCCTGGTTTCTTGAGCCTGGTCTCCCAGCCAGTCAGCTTTTGAGACTCCCAACCTGATGAGAATTCCAATTCATCTTAAGAGTTTAAGATAGCTAGAAATGCTGCTTGGGATCTCCCCAGTATCCAGCAATACTTGTTTCATGTTAATGTCTTTTTTTTTTTTTTTTTGAGTTGGAGTCTCACTCTGTCACCCAGACTGGAGTGCAGTGGCCGCTCCTGGCCACCGCAGCCTCGACCTGCTGGGCTCCGGCGATCCTTCCGCCTCAGCCTTCTGAGTAGCTGGAACTACAGGCGCATGCTACCACACCTGGCTCATTTTGATTTATTGTAGAGATGAGGTCTCGTCAAGTTGCCCAGGCGGGTCTCGAACCCGTGGGCTCAGGCAATCCACTCACCTCAGCCTCCCAAAGGCGCGGGGTTACAGGCTGAACCACCGAGCCCGGCTTTTTTTTTGTTTGTTTTTTTGAGTTGGAGTCTCACTCTGTCGCCCAGGCTGGAGTGCAGTGGCACGCTCACGGCCACCCAGCATTGACCTGATGGGCTCTGGCGATCCTTCCACCTCAGCCTTCCGAGTAGCCAGAACTACAGGCGCATGCTACCACACCCAGCTAAATTTTGATTTATTACAGAGATAAGGTCTTGCCAAGTTGCCTGGGCTGGTCTCGAACCCACGGGCTCAGGCAATCCACTCACCTCGGCCTTCCAAAGTGCTTGGATTACAGACTGAGCCACCGAGCCCAGCCTGATTTCTTAGTAGACTCTAAAATCCATGAGGATGGTGAAGGAAACCAAATATTTCGCCCCAAAATATATTTCCTTGCTATAGTTGAAGATATCTATTTAGAAGGGCTGAAAATATAAGAATAGCTAAAAATCTTTCTTTTGTGGGGAGATTTGCATCTGTAGAGAAAATCTACATTGATAGAACCAGGTCTTTTCTTAGGCCCTCCCTTTTCCTATCTAGAAAAGATTAACTGAGAATCTTAGACCATTAAAGATCTTAAAGAAACATTTGCTACCTATTCTCTTTGAAACCTGCTATCTGTCAGATTTCATCTACATAATAAGACCACCTCTGCTAGCCTTTTATCTTTCTCCCATAATCAGTCTTGCCACTATAACCGTATTTACCACAGTAATCTGTTTTGGCCATGGTATATAAACTTCTGCACATCATTACAGGTTTGGGATAATCACTACGTGGTTCTCTTCTGTGCACATTAATGAAGCTGTATGCCTTTTCTTCAATTAATCTTTTATCAGTTAATTTTTAAGCAAACCTTCAGAGGACAAAGGAGAAGTTTTTCCTTACCCCTACAACAGAAATTTGTTCATTTACTTATTCATGCCTTCAAAAAATGGCTTTTTTCTTTTTTTTCCGTCGTTCAGGCTGGAGTGCAGTGGCTCAGTCCAGGGTGAAGTGCAGTGGCTGAAAGAAGTTTCGAGAGAGAGAGAGAGAGAGAGAGAGAGAGAGAGGTGGGGACAGAGAGAGAAAAGGGGAGGGAGGAGGTGTATTTATGGACCTTGCAGGGGCTGGCCAGTGCCGTGACTGGGTCCCATTGGAGGAGACTATGAGACTATGAGGTAGCATTTCTATAGGGAGAGGTTGTTTGAGCACAGGTTTAAGTTTCGTGCGGGCGGGAAAAGCCACTTAGGGCCTTTGTTGTCTTTGGGGGGCAGCACCATCTTGGGGACGCCCTTCTGACTGTTCTCTGCGCCTTTCAGTGGCACACTCACGGCCACCCCAGCATCAACCTGCTGGGCTCCAGTGATCCTTCCACCTCAGTCTTCCACGTAGCCAGAACTACAGGTGTACACTATCACACCCAGCTAATTTTTTATTTATTGTGGAGACAAGTCTCACCAAATTGCCCAGGCTGATCTCGAACTCATGGGCTCAGGCAATTCACTCGCCTTGGCCTCCCAAAGTGCTGGAATTACAGCCTGATCTACCAAGCCCGGCCAGCAAATGTTTTGTGTCTACTTTGTGCCAGAAATCATTCCAGGTGCTGAGGATATGCAGAAATGTGAAATTAGTTGGTATCTTGTTTGGTGGCTGTTGTAGACATTCTGGTGAGAAGTCATCATGGCTACCAAGGTAGTGGTAGTGGGGTTGGAGACAAGGGCCAAATTCAAGAGATGTTTAGAAAGAAAAAGTTGATAGATTGATGTGTAAGGCATTAATGAGAGACTGGAGATAGGATGATTTCTGGGATTCTGGATTTGGTGCTTCAGCATGTAAGACTGGGAATATCAAAATGGAGCAGATTCAGATGTAGGGACCAAGGGAAAACTCTTTTGCCCATTGAAGTTTCGTTAAAAAAATCAACTGACAAAAGACAGATTAATTGGAGAAAAAGGCATACAAATTTCATTAACATACACACAGGGGAGAACCACAGAGTGATTACTCAAATCCCCCAATGGAGTTTAGAAGCTTATACATCATCTTGAGGTTGCAGAAAGAATAGGGACTTGGATGGTGGCAAAACAGTTTATAAAATGGGGGAGAAGAGGAGGCCTGGCTAGCATAGGTAGTCTCGTTACATAGATGAAATCTCGAAAGCTGGGCTCGGTGGATCAGCCTGTAATTCCGCGCCTTTGGGAGGCTGAGGTGAGTGATTGCCTGAGTTCGCGGGTTCGAGACCCGCCTGGGCAGCGAGACCTCATCTCTACAATAAATCAAAAAATCAGCCGGGTGTGGTAGCGCATGCCTGTAATTCCGGCTACTTGGAAGGCTGAGGCGGAAGGATCGCCGGAGCCCAGCAGGTTGAGGCTGCGGTGGCCGGGAGCGGCCACTGCACTCCGGTCTGGGCGACAGAGTGAGACTCCAACTCAAAAAAAAAAAAAAAAAAAGAATCTCTAAGGTAGCAGTCTTCAGAGAAAACAGATGATAGACGTTTCCTCCAGACCTTTAAAGTTGTCAGACTCTTAGTTCATTTTTTCTAAATATGAACAAGGAAGGCTGGAGAGAAAACCTAGCTGCATCAATGTAGATTTTCTCTACAGATGCAAATCTCCCCCAAAAAACAGCTTTTCAGGACTACTCCTGTTTGCAAACCCACTGAAGAACCACCTCAACTATGTCAACAACTAGGGTGCAAAAAACAAGGTAGACCAGTGAGATAAAATATGTATCAGGATTACAGACCACAATTCCACAGGGGCTTTCCTCACCAAAGACAGTCTAAAGAGGACAGCAATGAAGAGGATAAAGAAAATCAAGGATGGCCGGGCACGGTGGCTCACTATAATCCCAGCACTTTAGGAGGCTGAGGTAAGAGAATTGCCTGAGTCCATGGGTTCAAGACCAGCCTGGGCATCTTGGCAAGACCTCATCTCTACAACAAATCAAGAAAAATTAGCCGGTGTGATGGTGCATGCCTGTAGTTCCAGCTACTTGGAAGGCTGAGGCGGAAGGATCCCCTGAGCCCAGCAGGTCGAGTCTGCAGTGGCTGGGAGCAGCCACTGCTCTCCAGTCTGAGTGACAGAGTGAGACTCCAACTCAAAAAAAAAAAAAAAATTATAAGACAAAAATTTCCAGAGCTAAATAGAGCCATGCCTTTGGTTCTATCTAGGGATCAATAGAAAGAATGAAAAAAATAAAAATTAAAAAATGCATATCAAAACAAATCATTGTAGAGTTTCAGTTCCTTTCCTAAAGAAAGGAAAAAAATCCTTAAGTTTCCATGGAGAAGTAAACAGGAAACCTACAAAGAACTGAGATTCATCACATTTATATCAGACTTCAAAATAATGACTTCTTCTAATGGGGCAAAACTTTGAAAGAATGGGAAAGGCATCTCTTTAAACCTGGAATTCCTGACCTAGTCATATTTTTCATCAATTACAAGAGGGAAATAATGACACGCTAAGGAAACTAAGCAATCAAAAAGTTTACCACCTTCACATTCTTTTTAACATAAAAACTTGAGAACGTTTTGTTATAGAACAATGAAAGGCTCAATGAAATGAATTCCATAAATGACCAAAATTGCTTCAAGAAGTGATGGAAAATCTGAAAAGAATAACTGCAGTAGGAGAAAGCTTTAAAGTTCAAACCTAAAAAGGTACCAGATCCAGATGATTTAATAGAAAAGTTTTAGCAAACACTTCCCAGGGCAGATAATTCCCAAGTGCACAGAAAAGAGGGAAATGTGGGCATCTGCCCAACATATTTTTCAAGGTTAGCATAATCCTGATACCAAAAATTGGACAAGGATAAGACAATAAAATGCAATTGTAGTCCAATTTCATTACTATAGAAATTCAAGAATTATTAATAAATGAGACCCAATGTCCAGCCACAAAATAAAACTTATCAAATAGGATTTATCATAGAACTGAAAGGCTGATGTAAAATTCAAAAATGCATTATAGTAATTCAGTATAAGAATAGATTAAAGGAAGAAAATAATTTGATAACCTTCATAAATGCTAAGAATTTTTAATAAAATTTCACCCCCATTCCATTTTTATTGGGGCAATGCTCATGATGACCTCCACTAATGGAGGAAAGCCACTACTGATTTTCTAAAGCATTTGGTCTTCCCTCACCAATGCATGTCTCAATGCTTCATTGAAGAGAATGTTTTCTGAATCCTTTTGGGGAACTTAATTAAAGTGTGCAGATTATACATAATTTCAAGGTAACACTTCTATTCAACTGATTATTTTTATTCCTTCGACTACTTCAAAATATCAAAGAATTTCTAACATCTCAACTTCATTTAATGTAGTCCACCACAAAGAATAGATTTCAGTCAATCAATAGAGCAAGCTGTTAGAACCATTGCCTGCTCTGTTGAATACTTATAAGCCTCGTGTGTTTTGCTTTGTGGTTATTTGCTACCATCCATGACTAGAAGGTAAACTATTATTATGAGACTCAGAACATCACCTTACTCTCGAACTTATATCTATAGATAGATAGATAGATAGATAGATAGATAGA
>NW_007256233.1:17705-19821 GCF_000164805.1 Carlito syrichta | reverse complement strand
TTTTCTTTTCTTTTCTTTTTTTGAGTTGGAGTCTCATTCTGTCGCCCAGACTGGAGTGCAGTGGCCACTCCTGGCCACCACATCCTCGACCTGCTGGGCTCCGGCAATCCTTCTGCCTCAGCCTTCCAAGTAGCTGGAACTACAGGCGCGTGGTACCACACCGGGCTAATTTTGGATTTATTGTAGAGATGAAATCTCACCAAGTTGCCCAGGCGAGTCTCAAACCCACGGACTCAGGCAATCCACTCACCTCAGCCTCCCAAAGACACAGGATTACAGGCTGAGCCACCGAGCCCGGCTTACAACTTGATATTTTCAAAAAAGCCAACAAACTGCAAGTGCCTGTTAATAAATGTCTTAAATAATAATTTTTAAGATGTCAAAAAAGTGTGTTTGGGATGAAATATTTTTATTTTCTTCGATTGCCATTTTGAAACTTTAAAGAGTCACATAATATTAAAAAAACCAAGTTAACGCCAGATGTGGTAGCTGTCACTTATAATCCCAACAATTTGGGAGACTGAGGTGGGAGGATTGCTTAAGCCTAGGAGTTCAAGACCAGCCTAGGCAACATAGTGAGACTTCCATCTCTACAACTATAAAAAAAATTAGCCAGGTATGGTGGTGTGCACCTGTGTTCCCAACTACTTACGAGGCTGAGGTGGGAGGATCACCTGAGCCCAGAAGGTTGAGGCTGAAGTGAGCCATGATCCTGCCAACTACACTCCAACCTGGGCGACAGAGTGAAAAAAAAAAAAAAAAACCAAGTTGATAGGTTTGGAGAGATTTAGGTCAGAGGTTATTAGACAGAAATAGACAAAGGAGCAGAAAAACAAATTGGCCGGGAATGGCAGCTCAAGTTTGTAATCCCAGTACTTTAGGAGGCCATGATGAGAGGAATGCCTAAACACGGGGTACGAGACCAGCCTGGGCAACTTGGCAAGACCTCGTCTCTGCAATTAAAAAAAAAAAAAAAAAATTAGCCAGCCCTGGTGACACGTGCCTGTGATTCCAGCTACTTGGAAGACTGGAGCAGAGGAATCGCCTGAGTCTAACAGGTTGAGACTGCAGTGGCAGTTAGTGTGCCACTGCATTCCAGCCTGGGCGACACAGTGAGACTACAACTTAAAAAAAAGAAAGAAAAACTGAGATAAGCAGAAAAGGTCAAATGTAAATATGTTGTATGATATCTTCTTAGTTTTCTTAGTCTTCAGAGTAGATCAGTTCGGTTAAACAGCAGTGTCTCATTCCAGGAGGTGGCCTTGCAGATGGGCTAGGCCTCCATGTGATGTAGACAGATACTTAAGATGAATTTCTGTGGAAACAGAAGAAAAAAATTAATGTCTGGTATAGTCTACATGCAGGTTTTTCTAGAGTCTCTGAAGCATCTTGAGATTGCAGTGGCAATCTGATAGATTTTCCTTGACAGATTTTCACCACATTTGAATCTGGTGTTCCCAGTGTACTTTCAGAGCAGTCCATACATGAGTTGGTATGAAGGTTGTTTCTTGCCGCTGCCGGCGTGGCTGCCTTGAGGGTCCCGAGAGAGAGTGGCAAGAGATTAAGAAAGACACAGACACAAAGGCAAAGAAAAGCTCGGGCCAGGTGGGACACTTTCCTCTGATGGAGAAGTGGCCCTAAACTAGCTCAGCATGTTTATTTTATAATCAAGTACAAAGAAAGTTGGAAGGGATTCAGGGTCTGTGAGGGAGCTATAACGGAATTTTGTTGTAAGCTAAAGGCGAGCTGTTTCGTGATTATCTTCTTATAGCTAAGACTTTATCTGTACTATGTGCATCTGAATGTATGGACATCTGAGACGCCTTTGCCGTGTAGCAGGCTGCATGCCTCGCCTTTGGCTAGGATGCAGAGTTACCAAGAGAGACCTTGCCTTTGCTTGGGGCCTTTAAGCCAGAACCTGCCTTCGTTAGGGGCCTTTATTCAAGGCCTGCTATAGTGACAGTGCTCATCCGCTCACCACATGACATCCGCTCCCAACAGTTTCTATATAAGTTGTTGTAATTACTTCTCCTGGAGCTTATTCAAGTTATCTATCTTTTGTTTTTTTTTTGTTTTTGAGTTGGAGTCTCACTCTGTCGCCCAGACTGGAGTGCAG
>NW_007256233.1:17231-17532 GCF_000164805.1 Carlito syrichta | reverse complement strand
GAACCCGCGGGCTCAGGCAATTCACTCACCTCAGCCTCCCAAAGGCGCGGGATTACAGGCTGAGCCACCGAGCCCGGCTAGTCTCTGTTTTCTAACTGGACCACTGAGCTCAGGGCAGAGCCCATTAAGGAGTAAGGCCAACAAAACGTTTGCAATTTTGGGGACCTAATATTTATATATGTGAAAAGCAGGTACAGCTGGAAGGCAAAGCATCTAGATTTTTAAAAATCAAAGATTCCATCCTGGCTCAGTGGCTCAGCCTGTAATCCTGCGCCTTTGGGAGGCTGAGGTGAGTGGATTG
>NW_007256233.1:11140-16815 GCF_000164805.1 Carlito syrichta | reverse complement strand
GAGCCCAGTAGGTCGAGGCTTCGGTGGCCGGGAGCGGCCACTGCACTCCAGTCTGGGCGACAGAGTGAGACTCCAACTCAAAAAAAAAAAAAAAAAAATCAAAGATTCCACTTTCTTGAATCTCAGGTTCCCTAAAAAGAGAGAAATATCATGAGAGTGGGCCACACAATATTTCCATAGTGCACTTTACTACAAAGACTTTTCCCTGAGGCTGGTAGGTGACCCAGTGCCAATCATCCCAAGCTGAGATCAGCCATCGCCCAAGGGAATTTTACCCTTTGGTGGTGAGTGTTACCGCAGTCTCTGTGTGTTCAAACTGCATCTTTATTTTATTTTATTTTATTTCAGGGGGTACATACACATGTATGTTACAAGTGTGTATTGTACAGTAGTGGATATTTGGTCTTAGGTGGCTCATTTCCCATACAGTGAACACTGAAAACTGCACCTTTTTAATGGAAAAGTGCAAATACATGAGTAGCATCCTGCAGCAATAACTATTCCTTGCAACTGCTGTCAATTGCCTCTAAAACTTCAGCCCTTGCCAGTGACCCACCAACCATTGTACATACAAAGGTCAAGTTCTTTCACAGAACAAAGTAATTCCTGGTACTCCCCAAAGCCAAAGAGATCAGGTAACACAATGCAGAAAAGAGCAGAGCTTTAGATCTGAGAGGAACCTACCCAAGATTCTTCAGACTCAACAGGAAGACAAAAGACCCCCGCCAAGTAGGTGAGTGACACATTTTTCTGCGTTCCTTAAAGGGTATGAGTCATTACAAGTCCTCTCTAGATCTTTTTGTGTGGTATCAAAGATGGCAACCATAATAAAGGACCAAAAAGGCCAATAAAAGTTTATGTTTTTCTCAGTAAAAAAGCAACAAAAAAGAAAGAGAAAAAAGTACCAAATGTATAAAAGGTTTCAGTCAACTATAAAAATTCCCAGAAACAGAATCCAAAGGAGAAAAAGCAGAAACGTAATTAAAAATCTATTTATAGCTCGAATATCAGATTTTAATTATGCTGACTTCTGATCATAGAGCGCTTTAAAAAAAACCTTTTCAAATCTCTTATGATCAAATTTTAGCCAGCTGATATTTCTGACTTTTAAACTTTTTATTATTATTATTACTTTTAACAATTTTATTTTATTTTATCTTATCTTATTTTATTTATTGAGTTATAATCTCACTCTGTTGTCCAGGCTGGAGTGCAGTGGCACACTCACTGCCACCCCAACGTCAACCTGCTAGACTCCGGTGATCCTTCCACCTCAGCCTTCCAAGTAGCCAGAACTACAGGCACTCGCTACCACACCCGGCTAATTTTTGATTTATTGTAGAGATGAGGTCTCGTCAAGTTGCCCGGGCTGGTCTTGAACCTGCAGGCTCGGGCAATCCACTTGTCTCGGCCTTCCAAAGTGTTGGAATTACAACCTGAGTCACTGAACCTGGCCTAAACATTTTATTTTTATTTCACCAAAGGTATCCTCCCAAGTGACTCACCAATCTAAGGGTGCAAGAGGCATCTTCAAAGAAGGACAAAGCAGTCCTTGCAAGATCTAGATACGTAAAGAAGCTTAAATAAAATTTCACTGACCACAAATGGGGTACAACTTCATCTGTCTGGTCCTATTCTCTAGGATCTCAGCTTCTCAGTTGACTCTCTACATAAAAAGTTCCCAAATCCCCATGTTACGTCATGCTCCTAGCGGGGGCCTCCAGAATGTTAGGTCAGGCCCGCTGAGGGTGTGGGTGTCTGGTGGATGATCCAATGTCGCACAAAGAATTGCACAGAAGTTAAATTGGAAAATATAGTTTATTTAAAAGGCAAATTAATAGACAGGCTTGATGGCTCAGTCTGTAATCCCAGCACTTTCGGAGGCTGAGGTGAGTGGACTGTCTGAGCCCACGGGTTCGAGACCAGCCTGGGCAACTTGGTGAGACCTCATCTCTACCATAAATAAAAAATTAGCTAGGGTGGTAGCGCTCGCCTGTAGTTTCAGCTACTTGGAAGGCTAATGTGGAAGGATGGCCTGAGGTTGAATGCTTTTAAACATTCCCCTCTGAAGGAGGCAGGTCATTAAGGTGGTTGGGTGGTGGTCTGCTCCACATCATGGCAGAGGGGATAGGTAAGCGCAGGTACTGACATCAAGGTGTTGGGCGGCAGGCAGATGGGTGGATTACTCACAAGATTGTTGCCATGGTGATGAGGGGTCTGTGTCACAAAGGTCACAAAGAACTGATTAAGTTAACTTGGATCTGATGGGTAGAGGCAAATACTTGAAACAGAAAAGCTAATTAGTACCAAACAAGCTAGGGAGAGGGGTTGTAAAACAATTATCAGTAGCTACCTCTGAGAAACCAGTTATGTCCTTGGCTAGTGATTAAAGGGTAAGTTGAGTGAACTGCTAGAGAAACATGAGATTTAGGCAACGTTAAAATGGCTGCTGATTGGGTATATTAGATTCATGTCATGTCCTGTCATTGGTATATTAAATCCATATTATATCCTTTCACCTCCTATTCCCCCACAAAAAGTAAAAAGCTGATCATGGAAGGGAAATGGATCAATAATGCATACCCCTAAATTCAAAAGTCACAGAAATATCAAACTGAAAGGTACTGGTTCTCTGACTGGGAATCAAACCCAGGCCACGGTGGTAAAAGCAGAGTTTTAGACTGGACTAAAAGGTGGAGCAGGTTTCATTATTAATCCTACAGGGGTCCAAAGGAGGCAGTTTGAGCATACAAACTATTTTAACCTTGTTTTAGGTCATATTTTTGCTCTTTAATTTTGTCAAGAGAATTTCTAAGGTTAGCCATGACACTATTATGTATCTTTCTTAATTTGATTTTCCCATAAAGACAAACAAGGAAATTGTTTAGAATAAGAGATATCGTTTTTTTTTTTTGAGTTGGAGTCTCACTCTGTCACCTAGACTGGAGTGCAGTGGGTACTCCTGGCCACCGCAGCCTCGACCTGCTGGGCTCCAGCGATCCTTCTGCCTCAGCCTTCCAAGTAGCTGGAACTACAGGAGCACACTACCACACCCAGCTAATTTTTTTTTTTAATTTATTATAGAGATGAGGTCTCGCCAAGTTGCCCAGGTGGATCTCGAACCCGCAGGCTCAGGCAATACACTCACCTCAACCTCCCAAAGCGCGGGATTATAGACTGAGCCACCGAGCCCGGCTAGAGTAAGAGATATCTAATGATATCTAATTTTTTTTTTCATTTAGGGGTCTTTCTTTCTTTTATTCTTATTTTTTTGGAGTCAGAGTCTCACTCTGTTGCCCAGGCTGGAGTGTAGTGGCATACTCATGACCACTGCAGCCTTTACCTGCTGGGCTCAGGTGATCCTTCCCCCTCAGCCTTCCAAGTAGCTGGAACTACAGGTGCACCATCACCTCGGCTAATTTTTTGATTTATTGTAGAGAAGAGGTCCCGCCTAGTTGCCCAGGCTGGTCTTGAACCCGTGGGCTCAGGCAATCCTCTCGCCTTGGCCTCCCAAAGTGCTAGGATTAAAGACTTGAGCCACAGTGCCTGGCAATTTAGGGGTCTTTCTAATTAAAGGATCCACATTTAAAGAATCCTTTGATGAATAGAATTTCTAATGGTGTACTTATTCCAATCATGACTCAATCCAATAGTCTTCTCATGGAAAGCCTAGGGCACAATTTTCTAGGTTCAGATTAAGTTTAAAGAGCTGTTTTTTGGAGAGAACATACAAGAGGCAATCTCAAAGATTCCCTCCCCCCAATTTCATTCCCAGAAATTGGCTAAGATAGCAAAAGACTCTTGTTACTACAGAGAGTTAAGGATGGTGTTTGGGCATATGGTTCCTTGGCTGTGGTCATAGACCCGTTAATCCATGACATCCCATAGGCCCTGATAGGATCACTCTTTATCAGGACTAAGCAAGTAACAAGAGTTGAGACTACGAAAGCCTATAGATATGGGACTTCTTAAGACAAACTCCCCCTAGAGCTTGTCATATTCAAGTCAAAAAGTATACTGCTTAAAATCTTATTCCCAGCCATGTTCAGACTGTCCACATGATGTGACCCCCAAAATCATGCCCCTAGATGGCAGAACCAAGAGAGAGCACTCCCATTGGTCACAAGTCAATCTCTCAAGAACATAAAATAAGATGAGAGAGGAACTTCATTTAGTTTTAATTTGGGGGGCCCACAACAAAGTTTATATGCAGGTCTAATCAGAACTGCAAAATTGACTAGTCTGCAGGGCCCGCTAGAACAATTAGCTTATAAGGGTTTTAGGCCTGTGCTCCACCTATGGTACCCTTTTTTATGACAGACCAACATAGAAAGACAAAGGTAAAGAAAATGACTATCTGATAGAAAAGGGATTAAACAATGTAAATATTCATACCAAAAAATACACCAGAGTAAGTGCATCCAAGACTTGTCACACAAATCATTTTCTTCCATAAATCAAGATTATGTAAAATAGAAAAGTAGGAATTTTTACCATCTGCTCAACTGGATTTCACAGAAAGCAGCTGGGAGCTTGGCTTATAAGAAATTCTTACTCTTTTGCCAGCTG
The DNA here is from genome assembly GCF_000164805.1 of Carlito syrichta. NCBI lineage: Eukaryota > Metazoa > Chordata > Mammalia > Primates > Tarsiidae > Carlito > Carlito syrichta. The sequence goes on along the minus strand of NW_007256233.1, from coordinate 12,246 downwards.
GTCAGATCCTGGGTCTCCTTCATGAAGGCTTATAGAAGAGCAGAGCAGCTCTAGTATACTGTTCACAGTGCCAAAACTGTAGGAGCTAAGGGAAAAATTCTCCTTCACCCTTTAAAATTTTGCTGAAAAGTTAACTGACAAAAGGCAGCTTAATAGGAGAAATGGTATACAAATGTATTAACTACATTTGAGGCAGAACCACTGAGTGATTACCCCTCGTGCCATTTTTCCTTTTAATCAGTTTTTTGTCAGTTGGTTTTTCAGCAAAACTTCAGAGGGCAAAGAGGAAATTTTCCTTTGACCCCTACAATAGAAATGTATTCATTCACTTGTTGATTCATTCAATAAATACTGATTTTGTGTCTACTTTGTGCCAATCACTGTTCCAGATGTTGAGGATATGCAGGGGTGTGAAATTAGTGCAGGAAGTCTTATTTAGTGGATGTTGCAGACATTCTGCAATGATAATGAGAAATGATGATGTCTCCTAGGGTACTTTATGGTAGTGGGGGTTGGAGAGAAGGGCCAAATTCAAGAGATGTTTTAAAAAGAAGTTAATAGATTGTGTGTGAGGCATTAATGAGAGGCTGGGGAAAATGATGACTTTCGGGATTCTGGCTTTGGTGCTTCAACCTGTAAAATTCAGAATTTCAGAGGGAGCATATTAAGGAAAAGAGGGGACTCTCGCAAATTCCATTTTGGGCATTTCATTTAGTACCCAAAGCATCCAAGTGGACTTGTTTAGTGGATAGTTATATTTAAGGTGTTGGAGTGCAGAAGAATGTTGAGCTAGAGATTTGATAGGTTAAGCCACAGAGTAAAAATAGATTACTTAGGAAAAGTGAGGCAAAAGAGGAGAGAGAAGTATCAAATTTAATGACGGAGTTGAAGAAATCTCTTTTCTTTGTTTGCATAGGACCAAAACTGAGAGAAGCCAGTAGAGAGTAGAAGGTTAAAGAAAAGCCAAACTCGGTGGCTCAGCCTGTAATCCTGCGCCTTTGGGAGGTTGAGGTGAGTGGATTGCCTGAGCCCGCGTGTTCGAGACCCGCCTGGGCAGCAAGACCTCATCTCTACAATAAATCAAAAAAGCAGCCGGGTGTGGTAGC
>NW_007256233.1:7431-10966 GCF_000164805.1 Carlito syrichta | reverse complement strand
GTTGCCCAGGCGGATCTCGAACCCGCGGGCTCAGGCAATCCTCTCACCTCAGCCTCCCAAAGTGCTGGGATTACAGGCTGAGCCACCGTGCCCGGCTCGGAAACTGACCATTTTTATGCCTGTATTCTATAGAGCATGGACAGCTGTGTAGAAATATGATTGGATAAAAAGAGTATGATATTATAATAAGCTGAGTGGGGAAACCCAGCAAGCTCTTTCTGTTTAGATTTTTCTTGGCAACTCTGAGCATGCATTTCTTCCTTCTGGGTATGGGGCAGGATCCTTTCTGGAATGGAGGGGGGTCTTATGTCCTACAACCAAACAGGGTAGATCAAATCGTTTCTTTATAGCAAGTTTTTGCACATAAGGCTGAAGGAAAGTTAGAATGATAGTTTTGGGTTTATGGCATGCTTTAGGGAAATGGGGTTCTGTTGTTTATGACCCATCTATGGGAAGAGGAAGTCTAGTTTCTTTTTTTTTTTTGAGTTGGAGTCTCACTCTGTCACTCAGGCTGGAGTGCAGTGGCGTGCTCACTGTCACCATAGCCTCGACCTGTCAGGCTCAGGTGATCTTTCTGCCTCAACCTTCCAAGTAGCTAGAACTACATGTGTGCTCCATTATGCCAGTTAACTTTTTTTTTTTAATGAGGGACATGGACAGCTGGATAGTGAGAAAGCAGAATTTATTGAGATGACAGAAAAGTTCCCACAATGGGAGGGGACCCGAAGGGGTTGCCCCCAGCTAATTTTTTGATTATGAAACCCTGGGTTCAGGCAATCCTCTTGCCTCCACCTCCCAAAGTGCTGCGATTACAGGCATGGGCCAATTCTAGTTTCTATGGTTAGCCTTGGAGAAGAATGAGGGGTCCAAGGCAGGAGGCTAGAAGAAGACTAGAGAGAGCTACTTCTGAGGCCTTCATATGGGGGTATGATTTTCTGAGGTCTTACAGGTGCAGAGATGTTAAATAATAGTAGGATCCTAAAGAAGGCATGAAAGTGTACCCTTCTTTGAGATTGAGGACTCTAGTCACTGCAGCAGTTGGGTCCTGCCTGAGGTCATTAAACAATTAAACAAACAACAACTACTTCTGGAAATCTAGTGCACATTCACTAAACAATCTTCTCATAATAAATTTACTACCTGTCTAAATTTGCATATCGAGAGGAGCAATAACAACAATAATAATAGCTAGTATTTAGCACTTACTATGTTCCAAGTGAACAGTTTACATGGATTGTGTCATCTAATTATCTCTTTTAATCTTCAAAACAACCCTATGAAGTGGTACTTTTTTTTGTTTTTTGAGTTGGGAGTCTCACTCTGTTGCCCAGGCTGGAGTGCAGTGACACGCTTGTGGTCACCACAGCCTCAATCTTCTGGGCTCAAGTGATCCTTCCGCCTCAGCCTTCCAAGTAGCCGGAACTACAGGCATGTGCCACCACACCTGGCTAATTTTTTGATTTATTGCAAAGATGAGGTTTTGCCAAGTAGCCCAGGTTGGTCTCGAACCCGTGAGCTCAGGCAATCCTCTCACCTCAGCCTCCCAAAGTGCTGGGATTACAGGTGTGAGTCACCGTGTCCAGCAAGGTAGGTACTATTACCCCATTATATATATACTCTGGACTTAGAACTGGGTTGCTCACTGTTTATGTGATCTTTGGCAAGTTAATTAACCTCTCTGAACCTCAGTATATACATACATACACATATATGTATATACTGAATATTTATATATACATAAATGTATATACACACATATTTGTATATATAAATACTCAATACACACATATATGTATATATATAAATACTCAGTACACAAATACACACACACATATGTATATATATAAATACTCAGTATATACATATATATACTGAGGTTCAGAGAGGTTAATTAACTTGCCAAAGATCACAGAAACAGTGAGCAACTCAGTTCTAACTCCAGAGCCCACAAACTTAAACAACATGCTACATTTTTTCTCCAGAATAAGTGGATGACACTGATGCAAACATTCCATTTTCTATGGGTTATATTTCTCACTATAAATAAATAGACATTCCAATGATACTAGCAATTGGAATAATACAGATTTGTGAATGACTTGTATACAAGCAATAGTCAGTACTAGGAAATATAGGTGGTGAGTATAGACAGCTTTGTCTAAGCTTGACTGTGAAATAGATGAGAGTGATATGTAACTCATTTGTAAGGCAGGTGTATTAGAGAAGATTTTGTTGCTATTAGAGTTTTTTTTTTTTTTTTTTGAGTTAGAGTCTCACTCTGTCATCTAGACTGGAGTGCCGTGACTGCTCCCGGCCACCGCAGCCTTGACCTGCTGGGCTCCGGCAATCCTTCAGCCTCAACCTTCCAAGAAGCTGGAACTACAGGTGCGCTACCACACCCGGCTAATTTTTTGATTTATTGTAGAGATGAGGTCTCGCCAAGTTGCCCAGGCAGGTCTCGAACCCGCAGGCTCAGGCAAATCCACTCACCTCAGTCTCCCAAAGCATGGGATTACAGGCTGAACCACTGAGCCTGGCTAGTTTTTTTTTTTTAAACAATGACATAAACATAAGTATGTCCACTAAAGACAATGAGTCAAAGGAACATATCACGGAAAAGAGGAAAAATTGAGAGAATAAATTGACTAGAGGAGGTAGCAGGTCAGAAATTCAAAGTATAGGCAGCAGGAATAACTTTGCATGCGGGAAAAGTCATTTTACTAAGAAATGGAAATAGATTGCAGGAGAGGCGAATGCTGAAACTGAAGATGGTCTCCATGTTCACAGTAACAAAGAAGGCAATGTATTTGCTAAAAGGGGATGGGATCTAAAAAGAAGAAGCCTTGAGGAAAGTGACAACAGTTGCCAAAGCTGCCCTGGTAGAGAAAGTTGATTAGGAGGAGGGAGTGGTCATAGGAAAACTTGGTGATACAGAGGGCCAGTGGAGGTTGGAGATTAGAGATTTGTAGGAACAACATTCCAAGCCATTCTGTGATTTTTCTCTAACAACTTTTGTTGTTGTTGTTTTCTTTTTGAGACAAGGTCTTCCTCTGTCCTCCCAGGCTGAAGTGCCATCAGAGTGCAATCATAGCTCATTGCAACCTCAAACTTCCGGATATAGGCGATCTTCCCACCTCAGCCTCCCAAGTAGCTAGGATTGCAGGTATGTGTTACTGTACCTGGCTAGTTTAAAACTTTTATTTTTTGAAAGAGGAAGTGTCTCACTATGTTACCCAGGTGTGTCTTAAACTTCTGACCTGAAGTGATCCTCCTGACTCAGCCTCCCAAAGTGCCTGGATTACAGGTGTGAATCAACACCTGGACATCTAGCAACTCTTGACAACTTGATGTAGGTGCTGAGAAGCCTGTTAGTGAGAATGTAATCTTGTTATGCAGTTAAGGCAGAAGGATGGAGACAGAAGTGGCTGAAAGGCTGTTCATAGTTTAGGCTAGATAGAAAAAGGGTTGAAAAGGGAAGATAGAGCCGGGCTCGGTGGCTCAGCCTGTAATCCCGTGCCTTTGGGAGGCTGAGGTG
>NW_007256233.1:2328-7411 GCF_000164805.1 Carlito syrichta | reverse complement strand
CGGGAGCGGCCACTGCACTCCAGTCTGGGTGACAGAGTGAGACTCCAACTCAAAAAAAAAAAAGGGAAGATAGATGATCAATTGGAAGAAAAAAGATCAAAAGACAGAAATAAGGGAGTTGAGAATAAATAAAGTGATGGCAAGAGTATAAAATATAGGTGTTGAAAATTTTAGAGGAAGTTCTGAGTGAATAATTACAACATGCAATATTCTACTAATTGTACAATTCAACTAATTTGAACTGAGGGCTTACTGGCCAGTGGCAAGGTAATATAATAGTTGGAAATGTTCATTAATCAGATAATGTGCAGAGTCCAAGTTTGGCACTCCAAAAGACAGGAGCTTCAATGTTTAATGTAAAAATGTTGGGCAAGTTTTCTTGCCACTGACATGTTCTGTTTCCCTATCTCTCGGGCACAGTCTGTTCCCTGCTCTTTTTGTTGGCATGTAGTCAAGAACCAGTATCTTTTTTTCTGTTTCCGCGTTTACAGGGTATTCACAAATGTTTTCTTTCCTTTTTTTTTTTTTTAAACACACTCTATTAGAGAAAGAAGGGAGAAAAGAAAAGGAGACATGCCAGAGCTGGCATGGCGAAATAAACTGCCTGTTTTCCTTCCTTTTCACAAATATTTGTTGACTGCCTATAAAGCTAGACAGTCTGTTAGGTATTGATGACATACCCATGAATTAACAAAATGTCTATCCTTGGGTAGCTGATACTTAAGCATAGAAATCAGACAAATAGGCAGTAATAGAGAGTGCTATTTAACTGAATGTGTTTGCTTCTCCCACAGTTCATATATTGAAATCCTAACCCCTAAGGTTATGGTTTTAGGAGATGAGGCCTTTAGGGAATGAATAGATCATGAGGGCAGAGTCCTCATGAATGGGATTAGTACCTTTATAAGGGAGACCCAGAGAGATCTGTTGCTCCTTCCCCCAAGTGAGGGTGTACTTGTCTATGAAGCTACAGACCTTCACCAGACACCAAATCTGCTAGTGCCTTGATCTTGGACTCCCTAGACTCCAGAACTGTGAGAAATAAATTTCTATTGTTTATAAATCACCCAATTAATGGGTTTCTGTTATAGTAGCTCAAATAGACTAAGATATAGAATGATATACCCTACAATAATGTTAAAACTTGGGTCTTATGGAAAGGCACCCATCTCAACCTTGGGCGATCTGGAAAGGCTTCAACAAAAAGGTCTCATCTCAAATAAAATGAAGGATTAGTAGGTATAACCTGGGAAGATGAAAGGGGAGGGAAAAATGAGAGGGGCTCTTGTTGTTCACATAGCCCACCACCTCCCATTCTCTTAAGGGGCCTCTGTTTTCCTTGCTTCTCTTGGTACCTTCATTCCCACAGGGTGGTCATATCAGCTTCCCCTCCTAGAAGATACTCTTTCCCACTAGGAATTGCTGAACTTGAGACCTAAGTCTCAGCTCTGTATCTTGTTGGTGTGAACTTAGATATGTCTGTTAACCCCTAAGTCACTGTTTCGTTTTTTTAAATCTTTTTTTCTTTTTTTGAGTTGGAGTCTCACTGCGTCACCCAGACTGGAGTGCAGTGGCCGCTCCCGGCCACTGCGGACTCGACCCGCTGGGCTCCAGTGATCCTTCCGCCTCAGCCTTCCAAGTAGCTGGAACTACAGGCGCGCGCTACCACACCCGGCTAGTTTTTTGATTTATGGTAGAGATGAGGTCTCACCAAGTTGCCCAGGCGGGTCTCGAACCCGCGGGCTCAGGCAATCCTCTCACCTCAGCCTCCCAAGGCGCGGGATTATAGGCTAAGCCACTGGAGCCCGGCTTGGGCTTTTTAAATCTTAAAATAAGAATAATAGGACTTACTTTGAAGTTATTGAAATTATTATTTTTAATTTTTTTTTCGTTGGAGTCTCACTCTGTCGCCCAGGCTGGAGTGCAGTGGCATGCTCCCAGCCACCGCAGCATCAACCTGCTGGGCTCAGGTGATCTTTCCGCCTCAGCCTTCCAGGTAGCCGGAACTACAGGTGCGCTACCACGCCCAGCTAATTTTTTTATTTATTGTAGAGACGAGGTCTTGCCATATTGCCCAGGCTGGTCTCCAACCTGCGGGCTCAGGTAATCCTTTTGCCTTGGCCTCCCAAAGTGCTGGGATTATAGGGTTGAGTCACCGTGCCCGGTCGAAGATTTCTTTTCTTTTCTTTTTTTTTAGTTGAAGTCTCACTCTGTCCCTTAGGCTGGAGTGCAGTGGCACCCTCACTGCCACCCCAGTGTTGACCTGCTGGGCTCTGGCGGTTCTTCTGCCTCAGCCTTCCTAGCAGCTGGAACTATAAGTACGCACCACCATGCCTGGCTAATTATTTTTATTTATTGTAGAGATGTCTCGCCAAGTTCCCTGGGCTGGTCTCGAACCCACGGGCTCAGGCCATCCACTAGCCTTGGCCTTCCAAAGTGCTGGGATTATAGGCTGAGCCACCGAGCCAGTATTGAAAGTATTAAATGACATAATATGCGTCAAACTTTTGTATAAGCAATAAAATATTGCACAGAATTTAACTATGCTTAATGTCCTAAGATGACATGACTTACACTTTTGTACTCTTGAGCCTATTACAGAGATTAAGGAACAAAGAATCTCTAACCATTGATATGAATTTATAGTTACTTTTTAGGTCTGTCAAGTTTAAGCCCTGAAATTAATTGTTCCCTGAAACTTTTTTTAACGTGTTTGAGTTAATGCCATAAATTATTGTAATTTCTTCAACTCAAAAGCTACCAGCTTTGAGTGGCAGCTAAAGTATCACCTAGCAGTCGAGGTTTTGAGCAATGCAATCCTTAGGGAAACTTGGCCACTCTATGAATAATAATAACTTTAAAAAATGAGTAGAAAGGAATTTGATGATTCTCAGGCCAAATATAAGTAAATATTGAAAATGCTGAATAAAGGTGAAGTGAGGGAAGAGGGAGATGAAAAATCTCTTTATCCCTTCTTTATCATGGTCTCCTGAACCATGAGCATTTGCTTCCACAGATGAGAAACCATTTCATGGAATTCCTTTTTTAATTCTGTGGGCAAGCTCATCTGTTAAACTTATGTTACAGGAAAGGAGGCACTTATGAATATTTAGAATGAATTGAATGTTCCTTACTTGTGTCCTTTAGATTGTGGGAATGGGGGGACTAAGTCTTAGAATAATTACAACACTTAACATAATTTTAGAAAGATTTCAAAAATACAGCTAATTTGAAAGAATTTTATATGATCACCTATATGTCTACCACATAGATTCTATCATTAATATTTTTTACTATACTTGGGCACAGTAATTATCTAAAACATTTTATTTTGAGATAATTAGAAATTCATGTTCAGTTGTATGAAATAATATGGAGAAATTCCCTGTATTCTTTTTAAAAAAATATTTTTTGAGTCAAAGTCCCACTCTGTTGCCCAGACTGGAGTGCAGTGGCATGCTCATAGCTACTGCAGCCTCAACCTGTTGGGCTCAGGTACTCCTTCTGCCTCAGCCTTCCATGTAGCTGGACCTATAGATGTATGCCACCAGCCCAGCTCATTATCTATTTATTTATTGTAGAGACAAGGTCTGCCAAGTTTGCCCAGGCTGGACTTGAACTCTTGGGCTCAAGCACTCCTCTTGCCTTCGCTTCCCAAAGTGCTGGTATTACATGTGTGTGCCACTGTGCCTGGCTGTCCCTGTACTCTTTATCCATTTCCCCCAATGATAACATCTTGCAAAACTGTAATGTCCCACAATCAAGGTATTGACATCGATGCAGTTGAGATATAGAACATCTCCATTACTACAAGGATCTCTGGATTGACCCTTCATGATCACATCTACTTCTTTCCTACCCTCACCCCTCCTTAAACTCTAGAAACTGCTTGTATGTTCTCCATTTCCATGATTTTGTCATTTCAAAGATGTTATATAAGTGGTATCAGACAGTAGTAACATTTTGAGTCTGGCTTTTTTCTCTCACCACAATTCTCTGGTGATTCATCCAAGTTGCTGAGTGTATTAATAGTTCATTATTTTTCATTGCTGAGTAGTATTCCATGGTAGACAAGTACAACAGTATTTAACCATTCACCTGATGAAAGACAACTGGGTTGTTTCTATTTTTGGCTATTAAGAATGAAGCTACTATGAATAGTCATGTATAGGTTTTTGCTGAACATACATTTTTTTTTTTTTTTTGAGTTGGAGTCTCACTCTGTTGCCCAGACTGGAGTGCAGTGGCCGCTCCCGGCCACCGCAGCCTCGGCCTGCTGGGCTCCAGCGATCCTTCTGCCTCAGCCTTCCAAGTAGCCGGAATTACAGGATGCGCTACTACACCCAGCTGATTTTTTGATTTATTGTAGAGAAGAGGTCTCGCTGTCCAGGCGGGTCTCGAACCTGTGGGCTCAGGCAGTCCACTCACCTCAGCCTCCCAAAGGTGCGGGATTACAGGCTGAGCCACTGAGCCCGGCTCGAACATACGTTTTTATTTCTCTGGGATAAAAACTCAGGAGTATAATTGCTGGGTCATATGGTAGTTGCATGTTTAGTTTTTAAAGAAACCACCATATAGTAGAAACTCTAAAAACCAGAAGGGATTGGTTTCTAGCTTCAATCTCCTCAAACAGAGTAATAGGCAGTCAAGGATTTGATATCCTGCAAAACAAAGTTTCATAAATGAAGGAGAAAGAAAGTTTTTCTCAGACAAGCATACATTGAAGGAATTTGTCACCACTACAAAGTTCTACAGGAAATGCTCAAAGGAGTTCTAAATATTGAAACAAAAGGTTGAAATACACCAGTAGAAAAACAATGGAAATCATAAAGCTCATAGGGCTTATAGAACACCAACACATTCGAGGAAAAAAAAAAATTAAAGCAAGAAGATAACAGCGAGCAAGATGGATGGAATAGTACCTTACATATCATTGTTAACCATGAATGTAAATGGTCTCAATGAACCACTTAAAATACATGGACTGGCAGAATAGATAAAAAACAAAATCCAGCAAGGGAAAAAGATGGCGACAGCATAGGTGAACTGGTGAGATTCTCTGAACGGACCAAGACTACATACT
>NW_007256233.1:0-1089 GCF_000164805.1 Carlito syrichta | reverse complement strand
AAGACAAAAAAGAAAAAACCAAGCGGAAGAACACAACTCAATAAGAACTCCATGATAGGGACGAACTCTCACATTTCAATAATTAGCCTGAATGTGAATGGACTAAACGTACCACTGAAAAGACATAGAATGACAAAATGGATAAAATATCACCAGGCAACAATATACTGCCTTCAAGAGACCCATCTCACTAGAAAGGACATACACAGACTCAAAGTAAGAGGATGGGAAACAAATTTTCAGGTGAATGGAACACAAAGGAAAGGAAGAGTCGTGATCCTAATTTCAGACAAAATACCATTTAAGCTATCAAAAATTAAAAAAGATACAGAGGGCCACTACATAATGAGAAAAGATTCACTCCATCAACAAGAAATATCTATCCTAAACCTATATGCACCCAACATAGGTGCGCCAACTTTCATAAAGCAACTTCTAGGAAAACTAAAGAAAGACATTGATTCTAACACCATCATAACTGGGGACTTTAATACACCACTCACAACCCTAGACAGATCATCAGGACAAAAAATCAGCAAGGAGATCCAGAACCTCAATGAGACTCTGGACCCAATGGACTTAATTGATACCTACAGAACACTCCATCCAAGGACCACAGAATACACATTCTACTCATCACCACATGGAACATATTCTAAAATCGACCACATAATTGGACACAAATCAAACATAAGCAAATTTAAAAGGACTGAAATTCTACCATGCACCTTCTCGGGCCACAGTGAAATAAAAATAAACATTGACACCAACAAGGTCCCCCCAAAACCCACAAAGACATGGACACTAAATAGCATGATGCTAAACAACTCCTGGGTCAATGATGAAATCAAAACAGAGATCAAAAGATACCTGGAAACAAATGAAAATGAAGAAACATCTTACCAAAATCTCTGGGATGCCTTAAAAGCTGTAATAAGAGAGGAATTTATATCCCTACAAACACACATGAGGAAAATGGAAGGAACACAAATTAACAGTCTAACAAACTACCTAAAGAAGCTGGAAAAACAAGATCACAAAAACCCTAATTTCAGCAGAAGAATCCAGATCACCAAAATAAAAGCCCAA
>NW_007256232.1:150212-157167 GCF_000164805.1 Carlito syrichta | reverse complement strand
TACAATAAAATCAAAAAATCAGCCAGGCGTGGTAGTGCATGCCTGTAATTCCAGCTACTCAGAAGGCTGAGGCAGAAGAATCGCTGGAGCCTAGCAGGCAAGGCTGCGGTGGCCGGGAGCGGCCACTGCACTCCAGTCTGGGCGACTGAGTGAGACTCCAACTCAAAAAAAAAAAAAAAAAAAAAACAGATTCAAAGAAATGTATATTCATGACTAAGAGTTGTAGTATGGGGTAATTACAGAAAGGCTAAGATATCTGGCAATTATGAATCACAGACTTTTTTCTATCATCAAAGATCCCCTGGTGTCTTTCAGAGACTGATTTTGGAGTAAGGCCCATTGTGGTAATTCTGTAATGGAACAGTAGCCAAAGTAGAGGCAGGTAGAGTAGGGTAATATCAAGGCTGTTTAATTTCTTTTTTGAGTAGGAGTCTCACTCCGCCGCCCAGGCTGGAATGCTGTGGCACACTCACGGCCATCACAGCCTCGATCTGCTGGGCTCGGGCAATCCTACCTCAGCCTTCCAAGTAGCTAGAACTACAGGTATGCGCCACCACACCCAGCTAGTTTGATTTATTGTAGAGATGAGGTCTTGCCAAGTTGCCAAGGCTGGTCTCGAACCCATGGGCTCATTTCAATCTCCCCAAGTGCTGGGATTATAGGCATAAGGCACTGCGCCCAGCAAGGCTTTTTTTGTTTTTGTTTTTTTAGTTGAAGTCTCACTCTGTTGCCCAGGCTGGAGTGTAGTGGCACATTCATGGCCACTGCAGCCTCGACCTGCTGGCTCAGGTGATCCTTCTGCCTCAGCCTTCCAGGAAGCAGGAACCACAGGTATGTGCCACCATGACCAGCTAATTTTTTGTAGAGACGAGGTCTTGCCAAGTTGCCTGGGCTGGTCTCGAACCCCTGGACTCAGGCAATTCTCTCTCCTCAGCCTCCCAAAGTACTGGGATTATAAGCGTAAGTCACCGTGCCTGGCTGGCTTTTTAATTTTTGAAGCATTCTGTGATGGTTGATGGGAAAGCAGAGGGAAGCAGCTTGGAATCAGCTCAACCTGAGTTCTAGAATAGATTAAAATAGTACATATTAAGTAAATTGTAAATTTCTGAAATAATAACAGAATTTAACGACCACAATAAATGATATTGTGACTATACCTTCACCTTTCTGGCACAGAAAAGGTTAATATTTAGGCTACAGAATACAAATTATCACACTGTCTCACCAAATAAACGTTTACAATCTGAGAACTTTTATGGTAGCAAAGCTACTGTTTTGCATATATGAAGAGCTATCTAAAAAGAAGATTAGGAAGAAAGGGAGAGGGGGAGGGATTGAAAAGCCACCCATTGGGTACCAAATCCACCACCTGGGTGACTGGCTCAGTGGAAGCCCAAACCTCACCACCATACATTATATCTATGTAACAAACCTGTACATGTACCCCTTGAATCTAAAATTTCTGAAAGTTTTATCACTGAACATCATTGAGATTTTATAATTCATATTCACATAAACTTTTTGTTAAAAAAATTTTCCTCAAGTGGCATACTTAACAATACTTTTCTAAATAATATACCTTTAAGTAAAGGTTGAAAAAGTTAGATAAATACCAAGAAATGCTTGATGAACATTTCAAAATTTCTTTTTTCATGTTTGATTTACTTTTGATATTACACATCATGGATAGTACTTTGAAGTGTTTTAAAATGAATGGACCAGATGGCATTGATCTCATTCTTATATTACGGAAAATGATTTACAAGTTTAGCAGTAAAGTTCAATAGTTTTTCTAGTTAAATATAAAGTATAAAATAACTTTCAGCTGGGCTCGGTGGCTCAGCCTGTAATCCCGCGCTTTGGGAGGCTGAGGCAAGTGCCTGAGCCCGCGGGTTTGAGACCCACCTAGGCAACTTGGCGAGACCTCATCTCTACAATAAATAAAAAAAAATTAGCCGGGCGTGGTAGCGTATGCCTACTAGTGCGCGCCAGTAGTTCCAGCTACTTGGAAGGCTGAGGTGGAAGGACCGCCGGAGCCCAGCAGGTTGAGGCTGCGGTGGCCGCAAGCGGCCACTGCATTCCAGTCTGGGCGACAGAGTGAGACTCCAACTCAAAATAAATAAATAAATAAATAAATAATAACTTTCTACTGAAAGTTTAAAAGTTTTGGGTTTTTTTTTAAGTTTTCCTAGGAAAAACAAAGTAGGGTTTTTCATAACTTTAGATTTATTTTTTTCCACACAAAATAGTCTGGATTTAAAAAATAATTTTTTTTTTTTTTGAGCTGGAGTCCCTGTTGCATTTTTGAAGCTGGATTCTAACTCCTGGGCTCAAGAGAACCTCTCATATCACTCAGGCTCCCAAATAACTGGGATTACAGAATGTTTTTATATTTTAAGACTGAACTTGGGTGAATTGCTGTTTTAAAACTTATTATCCAGGCCGGGCTCGGTGGCTCAGCCTGTAATCCCACGCTTTGGGAGGCCGAGGTGAGTGGATTGCCTGAGCCTGCAGGTTCAAGAGCCGCCTGGGCAACTTGGCAAGACCTCATCTCTACAATAAAAATCAAAAAATCAGTCGGGCGTGGTAGCGTATGCCTGTAATTCCAGCTACTCGGAAGGCTGAGGCGGAAGAATCGCCGGAGCCCAGCAGGTCGAGGCTGCGGTGGCCGGGAGCGGCCACTGCACTCCAGTCTGGGCGACAGAGTGAGACTACAACTCAAAAACAAAACCAAACAACAACAAAAAACTTATTGTCCAAAACAAATGGTCACTATCTATCTCTTCTGATGTCTTTTTGGGGGTAAGTTTAACCTGGAAAAGGAGGGTTATGCCACTACTTCATCTTTCTTAAAAGTGACAAAGGCTTCTAAGAGTTTAGAGAGGGTAAAGATGCAGGTTGATAAAGGCAACGAACACCAGTGGGTGAAACCTTTCTAAGATTTCCACATTAGTTCAGCTTTTCATCAGGAAGTTAAGCACTGAGTGAAATTATTCTGTTTTTTTAACTCCTTTGGAGAAAAGTAGAACTCAACAGCCTATTTCCCAAACTGCTCTCTGAAATCCTTCTAATAAGTCCCTAACCTGGTACAGGGCCTCATGCCTGTAATTCCAGTACTTTGGGAGGCAGAGGCAAGAGGATCGCCTGAGCCCAAGAGTTTAAGACCAGCCTGGGCAATTTGGTGAGACCTTGTCTATACAATAAATTAAAAAATTAGCCGGGCAAGGTGGCGTGCAACTGTGGTTCCAGCTATAGCTACTTGGAAGGCTGAGGCAGAAGGATCGCCAGAGCCCAGCAGGTCGAGGCTGCGGTGGCCGGGAGCAGCCACTGCACTCCATTCTGGGTGACAGAGTGAGACTCCAACTCAAAAAAAAAAAAAAATTACATGTGTACTACCTGAATCTAAAATTTAAAAATGTAAAAAAAAAAAAAAGCTTCAAAAATTTTAACTATGTGCATATTACACAATGGAATATTACACAGTTACAAAGAAGTACAAAATCATGGATTTCTCAGCAAACTGGATGGAATTGGAGACAATCATTCTTAGCAATCTACCACAGAAACAAAGAACCAAATACCACGTATTCTCACTCATAAGTGGGACGTGAACATTAATCACAATAGCACACAAGGGACACTGCCAAGGGAAGGAGGAAGAGGGGGCATGTAACAACAAAAAGTGTATCTGACCCTAAACCAGAGGAAGTGAGGACCAAGTGGAGGCCCAAACCTCACCTGCACATACATTACTAATGTACTTACTTAATCCTGACTTGTATACCACATCATTCTAATAAAATCAAATTTTTAAAAATCTTGCCCCACCGGGCTTAATGGCTCAAACCTGTAATCCCAGTACTTTGGGAGGCAAAGCGAGAGGATTGCCTAAGCCCACAGGTTCAAGACCAGCTTGGGCAACATGGCGAGACCTCGTCTCTACAATAAATAAAAAAATTGGCTGGGCGTAGTGACATAAACTTGTAATTCCAGCCACTTAGAAGGCTGAAGCAGCCGGGCTCAGTGGCTCAGCCTGTAATCCCGCGCCTTGGGAGGCTGAGGTGAGTGCAGTGCCTGAGCCCACAGGTATGAGACACACGTGGGCAACTTGGTGAGACTTTATTTCTCCAATAAATTAAAAAAAAAAAATTAGCCAGGCGTGGTAGCGCGTGCTTGTAGTTCCATCTACTCTGAAAGTTGGGGCGGAAGGATCGCTGGAGCCCAGCAGGTCGAGGCTGCGGTGGCCGGGAGTGGCCACTGCGCTCCAGCCTGGGTGACAGAGCGAGACTCCAACTCAAAAAAAAAAAAAAGAAGAAGAAGGCTGAAGCAGAAGAATCATTTGAGCCCAGCAGACCAAGGTGGCCATGAGCGTACCACTGTACTCCAGCCTGGGTGAGACGCCACCTTGCCTCCACAATAAATCAAAAAGTAGGCATGCATGGTGGCGTTCACCTGTAGTTCCAGTTACTTGGAAAACTGAGGTGGAAAGATCGCTTGAGCCCAGCAGGTTGAGGCTACGGTGGCCGTTGAGTGTGCTATTGTACTCCAGCCTGGGCGACAGAGTGAAACTGTAACTCCAAAAAAAAGAAAGAAAATTAGCAAAATCAACCCAAAATTATCTACTCAGGAGGCTGAGACAGAGAGATCACTTGAGCCCAGGAGTCTGAGACCAGTCTATTTAAAAAAAAAAAAAAAAAAAAGTAAAAATTTTAAGTAGAAAAATAAATAACTGGCAAAATTAGCAAAGAAAAAACTTTACAAAGAGGGAAATCCTCCACTAAGTGGTATATGTTAAGATACAACATGAGATGAATACCCCTCAGTATTCCAACTTTTAGATTAAAAGGTTTTAGCATGAGTCCCCAGTTTCACCAAAAATGCTAGCATAAACTGTATGTTTTTTTGTTTTGTTTTGTTTTCTTGAGTAGGAGTTTCACTCTGTTGCCCAGGCTGGAGTGCACTGGCACGCGCACAGCCACTGCAACCTCGACTTGATGGGCTCAGGCAACCCTTCCACCTCAGCCTTCCAAGTACCTGGAACTACAGGCGCACGCTACCACATTCAGCTTATTTTTTAATTTATCGTAGAGACGCAGTCTCACCAAGTTGCCCAGGCTGGTCTTGAAGCGCTGAGTTCAGCCAATCCTTTCGCCTCGGCCTCCCCAAAGTGCTGGGATTACAGGTTTGAGCCACGGCGCCCGGCCTAACTGTATGTTTTCTAAATACGTAAGTTACGGGATGTTTTCTAGAATTTTAGCAATTATTGATTGGTGGCAAAAGAAAACATTTTGGAAAGAAGAAATATTTCCAAAAGTGTTATACTAAGTAAATCTCAAAACTAAATATTTAAGATTTGAAGCAAAGTCTTTATATATAAAATAATAGCAAAAAATGGCAAAAAAAAAGTGCAATAGAGATAAGTATTTCTATTTAGCTCAACAAAAGTTTAGGAAAGAAAACTCTTTAAAGAGCAAATTAGTTTAAGATTTGACCTCTACCCTCAATAATTTCAAATTTAATTGTAATGACAAGGATTAGGTGGAGTTAGTTCTAGAAGGCCTGTAATCCCAAAACTTTGGGAGGCAGAGGCAAGAGCATTGCCTGAGTCTAGGGATTTGACACTAACCTGGGCAACTTAGTGAGACCTCGTTTCCACAATAAATCAATGAATTAGCTGGGTATGGTGGTGCACACCTGTAGTTCCAGCTACTTGGATGGCTGAAGCAGAAGGATCACCTGAACCCAGCAGGTGGAGGCTGCAGTGGCCGTGAATGTGCCACTGCACTCCAGCCTGGGCAACAGAATAAGACTCCAACCCACCAGTCTGGGTGACAGAGTGAGACGCTAACTCAAAAAAAATAAAAAATAAAAAAATGAAGTGAAAACAGCCAAAATTACTCTAGAAAATCCCTTTACTCTCCCACTAAGTACATGATGTATTTAGGAAATGTACTCCACCTCTCTCTTTTCTGTTTCATGCTCTTTAAAATAAGAATAACAATGTACCTGTATCACCAGGTTGTTGAAAATATTAAATTAATTAAGTTAAAAATTTAAAAGGCCCTGACAGGTAGTAGTCAGTTAATAAAAGGAAGATATTATTATCATTGGGAATCACTTTTTTTTTTTTGAGTTGGAGTCTCACTCTGTCACCCAGACTGGTGGGTAGTGGCACACTCCCGGCCACCGCAGCCTCAACCTGCCAGGCTCAGGTGAACCTTCTGCCTCAGTCTTCCAAATAGCTGGAACTACAGGCATGCGTCACCACGCCCAGCTAATTTTTTTATTTATTGTAAGAGATGAGGTCTCGCCAAGTTGCCCAGGCTGGTCTCAAACCTGCAGGCTCAGGCAATCCTCTCACCTCGGCCTCCGAAAGTGCTGGGATTATAGGCGTGAGTCCGGCCTAGAGATCACTTTTTAAAAAGGAATCATTATAAAAAAAAGAATCACATTCAACTGTGAGATGGTCAGTTATTACAAGGCTTGAGAGAACTGAGACTGATCAAGGAATAAATTCACTTTCTTCAACTACTATCGAAACCTGTCATGAGAATAAATACTCAATGTGAGAAACGGTGGCTGAAACTGCCTATACTGTTACAAAACATTCTTACTGGCAGAGCAAAAATGTAGTTAAAAAGCCATATTTTGGCCAGGCTCGGTGGCTCATTCTGTAATCCCAGCACTTTGGGAGGTCAAGAAGAGGGGACTGCCTGAGCCCACAGTTTCAAGACCAGCCCGGGCACCTTGCGAGACCTCGTCTCTACAATAATCATAAAAATTATGGACATGGTAGTGCACACCTATAGTTCTGGCTACTTGGAAGGATTGCTGGAGCCCAGTAGGTTGACGCTGGGGTGGTCATGAGTATGCCAATGTACTCCAGCCTGGGGGACAAAGTGAGACTCCAACTCAACAACAACAACAAAAACCTGTATTTTTTTTTTTTTTTTTT
>NW_007256232.1:142227-150105 GCF_000164805.1 Carlito syrichta | reverse complement strand
GCCTCAGCCTTCCAAGTAGCTGAAACTACAGGCGCGTGCTACCACGCTCGGCTAATTTTTGATTTATTGTGGAGATGAGGTCTCACCAAGTTGCCCAGGCAGGTCTCGAACCCGCAGATTCAGGCAATTCACTCACCTCAGCCTCCCAAAGCGTGGGATTACAGGCTGAGCCACCAAGCCTGGCGCCAAAAGCCGTTATTTTGATGTGCTTATAATGTGACTTCACTAAATTCATTCCTCTTTTAAACTCATTCCTTTCTTGAGTCCAGCTGTGGTCTGCTTGATAGGGTGATCAGCTTCAAGATTACCTCAAGTTGGCCTTTCAGCTGAAAATCCACCATCTTACAGTAATTCACCAAAATGACCAAACACAAGGGAAAAGAGGAACCCAATATATGTTCTCTAGGCCTTTTAGAAAACATGAAGTTGTTCCTTTGACCACATATATGCATATCTACAAGAAACATGATATTGTAGACATCAAGAAAATGGTACAGTCCAAAAAGGAATGTTCCACAAATGTAGCGTGCTGCTGGTATTGTTATAAAAAAACAAGGAAAAGATTCTTGCCAAGAGAATTAATGTGTGATTTGAGCAAATTAAGCAGTCTAAGAGCCAAGAAACTTCCTAACTCTCGAAGAAAAATGGTCCAAAAAAAGATGAAAGCCAAAGAGAAAGGTTCAACTGAAGCACCAGACTGCTCCACCCAGAGAGGCACATTTGAGAGAACCAATGGAAAGGAAGCCTGACCTGCTAGAACCTATTCCCTATGAATCCACAGCATAAGAGATATAAAAAATGTATAAAAATAAAAGACCTCTGGACTGTTTAAAAAAAAAAAATGTATCTCCAGTCAGGCATAGAGACTCACGCTTATACCAGCAGTTTGGGAAGCTGAGGTGAGATGAGAGGATTGCCTGAGCCCATGGGCTTGAGACCAGCCTGGGCAACTTGGCAAGACCTCATCTCTACAATAAACCAAAAAATTAGCCAGGCATGGTGGCACATGCCTGTAGTACCAGCTACTTGGAAAGCTGAGGCAGAAGGCTTGCCTGAGTCTAGCAGGTAGTGGCTGTAGTGGCCGTGAGCATGACACTGCACTCTAGCCTGGGCGACAGAGTGAAACTCTGACTCAAAAAAAAAAGTTATCCCAACCTTCCTTTAGAGAATAATTGTTTTGTCATTAAAAAAAAAAAAAAAAAGCCAGGCTCGGTGTCTCAGCCTGTGATCTCGCGCCTTTGGGAGGCTGAGGTGTGTGGATTGCCTGAGCCCGTGGGTTCGAGACCTGCCTGGGCAACTTGGCAAGACCTCATCTCTACAATAAATCAAAAATTAGCTGGGCGTGGTAGTGCGCACCTGTAGTTCCAGCTACTTGGAAGGCTGAGGCGGAAGGATCACCGGAGCCCAGCAGGTCAAGGCTGCAGTGGCCGGGAGCGGCCACTGCACTCCAGTCTGGATGACAGAGTGAGACGCCAACTCAAAAAAAAAAAAAAAAAATTCAATTAGGAATGGGTGCAGTAGCTCAAGGCTGTAATTCCAGCACTTTGAGAGGCCAAAGCAGGAGGCCAAGAGTTTGAGATCAGCCTGGGGTAATATAGTGAGGCCTCTAATCTTTACAAAAAAAAATTTTTAAAGATTAGCCAGGCATGGTGGCTCATGTCTATAGTCCCAGCTACTAAGGAGGCTGAGGTAGGAAGATTGCTTGAGCCCAGGAGTTCAAGACTGCAGTGACCTATGTTCATGCCACTGCATTCTAGCTTGAGCAACAGCTGGAATCTCAACAACAACAACAAAAATTATTATTTTAAAATTCAACTGGTCAGGAAACACAGCACTGGAAAAAAAATCACCTTCATACAGAAAAAGTTTCTGTTGAACAAACATGCTCAAATACTCATCTCATCCGAGCTAGGAAACAATAGGTCTAATTTGGAAAAGGGTTATGCTAGTTTCCCAACCAGTCCAAAAGGGCAGTCAGATGCCCTGCAAGGTGGTGTGTATGTGTCAATATTTTGAGCTTCTTTACTCCACTTTCTCAACTTCTGACCACAAAACTAGTAACTTCATCAGATGACTGGCCAGTATGAAGAAATGAACCACTCTACCCTTTTAAAAGTTACCTGCCGAGTTTAGAAAACAGATTCTAGCATTTTAAAAGGATAACTAATTTCAAAAATACAAGTTAAAGATGAACAAGCCTGGCAAGATGGCTCACACCTGTAATCCCAGTATTTTGGGAGGAAGAGGTGAAAGGACTGCCTGAGCCCAGGGGTTTGAGATTAATCTGGGCAACTAGGCAAGATCTTGTCTCTACGATAAATCAAAAAATTAGCCAGGTATGGTGGGATGTGCCTGTGGTTCAAGTTATTTGGAATGCAGAAGTGGAAGGATCACCTGAGCCAGCAGATCAAGGTTGTGGTAGCCATGATCATGCCAATCCAGCCTGGGGGACAGAATGAGACTCCAACTCAGAAACAGAAAGAAAGAAAAAAAGAGAAAAAACTAGGTCAAAAACTCAGTTTCACAGTGAAAGATGCATGGATTTCATTTTTAACTGTCACTACAGATGATTTTTTTCATTATTTTCACTTTAAATCACTTTATCTAAACTTTTTTTTTTTTTTTTTTTTGAGTTGGAGCCTCAGTCTGTTGGCCAGGTTGAAGTGCAGTGGTACACCCTCACTACCAACGCAGCCTCGACCTGCTGGGCGCAGGTGATCCTTCCACCGCAACCTTTCAAGTAGCTGGAACTACAGGCATGCACCACCACGCCCAGCTAATTTTTTGATTTATTATAGAGACAAGGTCTCACCAAGTTGGCCAGGCTGGTCTTGAACCCTTGGTCTCAGGCAATCCTCTCGCCTCAGTCTCCCAAAGTGCTGGGATTACAGGCTTGAGCACCATGACCGGCAAGCTAAACTTTTTTAACCCAAGTTTTCCTTTTCATCTTCATCATCAGTCACTGTTTCTTCATTTAGGAAGCAACTCCTAATTTCTAAAATAAACAGACGCATTTACAAAATACACCATTAACCCAAGTACCAAAGTATACAATGTACAAATAAAATATGGTTTAGAGATAATCACTCTGAAGTCCAGGTAACAATAGGGCAAAAAAAGGGTGTAAGGGATACACACTGAAGGAGGAAGGAAATGTATCACCCAGTTACCTCATACTGCTAAACAAACCACCTGGAGTCACTGACTTAACATTCTATCATTGACTTCTCTTCTACATAAAAGGCATGCATTTTAGTGGCAAATCTTGCATATTCAACAAGTAGCTAAAAAAAATTAGTGGCAGACAGCAGACACTCTGTTGTTTGGCCCATCGTGCTCTTCACAAAGTATCTTCCCTTTAATAAATCTACCTTTCTTAATTCATAACTGTCTTGATGAATACTTTCACCCCCGAGGGCAACACTGGCCTACCTAGCCTGCCACACATGGCAGATGGCACATGGCAACACACTGGGTACCAGGTCCACTATCAGGAGCAAAGAAGGCCAACTAAAAGTCCAAACTTCACCTGCATGCAACTTATTTATGTAGTAAGTCCTCGTTTGTACCCCACAACTCTAAAATATATTTTTAAAAACATTAGCCTTCCTTTAAAAAATAAAGACACAAGGCCGGGCATGGTGGCTCAGCCTGTAATTCCAGCAATTTGGGAGGCCAAGGAGAGTGGATTGCCTGAGCTTGCAGGTTTGAGACCAGCTCCAGTAATTTCGTGGGACCTCGTCTCTACAATAAATCAAAACAATAAGCCAGGTGTGATGGCATGCACCTGTAGTTCCAGTTACTTGGAAGGCTGAGGTGGAAGGATCACCTGAGCCCAGCAGGTCGAGGCTGCAGTGGCTATGAGTATGCCACTGCATGCCAGCCTGGGCAAGAGTGAGACTCCAAGACCAAAAATAAATAAATAAACAAATAAAGACACAAAATATAAAGTAAACCAACCAGTATTCAACTGGCATCAATAATTTGGGCAGCCAGGCTTGGTGGCTCAGCCTGTAATCCCGCGTCTTTGGGAGGCTGAGGTAAGTGGATTGCCTGAGCCCGCGGGTTCGAGACCCGCCTGGGCAACTTGGTGAGACCTCATCTCTACAATAAATAAAAAAAAATCAGCCGAGCGTGTTAGCGCATGCCTGTAATTCCGGCTACTTGGAAGGCTGAGGCGGAAGGATCGCTGGAGCCCAGCAGGTCGAGGCTGTGGTGGCCGGGAGCACCCACTGCACTCCAGTCTGGGCGACAGAGTGAGACTCCAACTCAAAAAAAAAAATAAATAAATAATGATTTGGGCAGATAAAAGGATTTATCCTCAAGATAGGAGGTACTCCCCCATGTATACATCTTGCCAAAGCAATTTTAAGAAGTAACCATCTCGCCTGGCCACAGTGGCTCACTCCTGTAATCCCAGCACTTTAGGAGCCTGAGGCAGGAGAATTGCTTGAGCCCAGCCTGGGCAACACAGTGAGACCTAAGAAGCGACCGTCTGATTCAGCCAGCTCTCCTACACTTCTTTCTAAAGTCAATAGTTTCAAATACAAAGATTTCCTAGTCTTCAGTAGTAAAGTTTAGCATTATGAACTTGCAACAATTACAGTAAGACACCTGTAAAATTAATAATATCATTTGTTTTTCGGAAGTCATTATTATTATTATTTACAGAGAGGGTCTTGCTCTGTCACCCAGACCCGAGTGCAGTGATACAATCATTTAATTGTACCTCAAACTCCTGGGCTCAAGTAGTCCTCTCACCTCAACCTCCTAAGTATCTAAGACTGCAGATGCATGCCCCCAACTCCAGATAATTAAAAAAAAAAATTTTGTTGCCAGGCAAGGTGGCTCATGCCTATAATCCCAGCACTTTGGGAGGCTGCGAGAGGACTGCCTGAGCCCAGGGATTCGAGACCAGCCTGGACAACCTGGAGAGACCTCGTTTCTACAATTAAAAAAAAAAAACAAACTAGTTGGGCGTGGTAGTGCACACCTATAGTTGCAGATACTTGGAGAGTTGAGGTGGAAGCATTACCAACCTAACAAGTCAAGGCTGTGGTGGCAGTGAGCATGCCACGGCACTCTAGCCTGGGTGACAGTGAGACTCCGACTCAAAAAACAAGAACAAAAAAACTTGTAGAGATGGGGCCTTACTATGCTGCCCAGGCTGGTACAAACTCCTGGCCTCATACGATCCTCCCACCTCTGCCTCCAAAGTCCTGAAACTACAGTGTGAACACCACACCTGAAAGACATTGTTTTTAAACAACTTTCCAAGAATCATTTCCTTGAAAGAAGGACATGTTTAATTAAAAGTCTTCCCTGTGGCTGAGTATGACGACTCACGCTTATAATCCTAGGACTTTGAGAGGCCAAGGTGAGAGGATTGCCTGAGCCCACTGGTCGAGACCAGCCTGGGTAACTTGGTGAGACTTCGTCTCTACAATAAATCAAAAAACTAGCGGGTGTGGTAGGCTGCACCTGTAGTTCCAGCTACTTGGAAGGCTGAGGAGAAAGGATCGGTTGTGGTGGCTGTGAGTGCACTGCACTCCAGCCTGGGCAACAGAATGAGATTCCAATTCAAAAGAAAAAAAAAGAAAAGAAAAGAAAAAATTTTTAAAAGGAATCTGAAATATGGAGAGGTCACTTCTAGCTTGAATGGAGGATAAGGGGGACAATAAGAGATAATTTCATTGTAGTATTTGATGGTGAAGGAGTAGCATTTCAACAGACTGATGCAGAGGTAAAATAAAAGCCAGTGTCCAGGAGTGAGTAGCGGAAAATTAGGGAAATTAGCTTTGTTTCCTTTTATTTCAAATCTTCTTATTCAATGTCTTTACCCACTCATCATAATAACAAACCCTTCCCTCTCTAAAACAATTACCCAACTTGTTTTTTTATAGCACTTAAATGATATTTAAAATAGTAGTTTTTAGGCAGGCTCGGTGGCTCAGTCTGTAATTCCAGCACTTTGGGAGGCTGAGGTGAGTGGATTGCCTGAGCCGGTGGGTTCGAGACCTGCCTGGGCAACTTGACGAGACCTCATGTCTACAATAAATCAAAAAATCAGCCGGGCGTGCTAGCGTGCGCCTGTAGTTCCTGCTCCTCGGAAGGCTGAGGCGGAAGGATCACCGGAGCCCAGCAGGTCGAGGCTGCGGTGGCCGGGAGTGGCCACTGCACTCCAGTCTGGGTGACCGAGTGAGACTCCAACTCAAAAAAATAAATAAATAAATAAATAAAATATTTTTTAAAAAATAGCTTTTTTTAACCCCTTCTTTGTGTCACTGCTTACTCCCTTCCCCTAAATAACCTATCATTATTCTTCAGTGTTTTCCTCTATGCTTAAAATCTCATGCAGATGTCATAAGCATAAATATATACATAGAGACTTTTTGCAATAATTTATATTTCTCAATTTATACTTTTTAAATAGACACATAAATTGATTACAGAATACATGGTCAAATAGGAAACAAACAGAAAAATATGGAAAAATACAAAAACCCTAAAATAATCTATAAATGACACTTGTCAACATTTGTGAACATATGTATCCACAGTCTTTTCTATGCATATATATATACTTGTAAATAATTTTTTATAGAAATGAGATCTTACCATACATAGTTTAATACTCTGCTGTTTTCGCTTAAAATACAGCTGACTCCTGAACACCACAGATCTGACCAGAGCAGGTCCACTTATAAATGGATTTTTTTTTTTTTTTCAACAAATAAACTGGAAAATTTTTTGGAGTCATTTGACAGTTTGAAAAAACTGGCGGATGAACAATGCAACATAGAAAGATCAAAATTAAGAAAACGTTAATTTTTTTTTTTTTTTTTTTTGAGTTGGAGTCTCACTCGGTCGCCCAGACTGGAGTGCAGTGGCGGCTCCTGGTCACCGCAGCCTCGCCTGCTGGGCTCCGACGATCCTTCTGCCTCAGCCTTCCAAGTAGCCAGAATTACAGGCATGCACTACCATGCCCAGCTGATTTTTGATTTATTGTGGAGATGAGGTCTCGCTGCCCAGGCGGGTCTCGAACCCGCGGGCTCAGGCAATCCACTCACCTCAGCCTCCCAAAGGCGTGGGATTACAGGCTGAGCCACCGAGCCTGGCTTAAAATTTTTATATTTAAAAATGAACAAAATATATGTAGACACTAATTTACATTATCATTTACTATCATAAAATATACCCAAATCAGGCCAGGCACAGTGGCTCACACCTACAATCCCATCACTTTGGAAAGCCAGGGTGAAAGGATTGCCTGAGCCTGCGGATTCAAGACCAGCCTGGGCAACTTGGTGAGACCTCATCTCTACAATAAATCAAAAAATGTTCTGGGCACAATGGCGCATGGTTGTAATTCCAGCTACTTGGAAGGCTGAGGTGGAAGCCTTGTCTGAGCCCAGCAGGTCGAGGCTGCAGTGGCTGGGTGCATGCTACTGCCCTCCAGCCTGGGTGGCAGAATGATACTTCAACTCAAAAACAGAATAAAAATAAAAATTGTATACATACACACAAAAAAAATCTATTGTAAAAAGTTAAAATTTGCCAGGTACAGTGGGTCACACCTGTAATCCTAGCACTTTGGAAGACCAAGGTGTGAGGACTGCCTGAGCCAGGGGTTCAAGACCAGCCTGGGAACTTGGCGAGACCTCATCTCTACAATAAATCAAAAAATTAGTCGAACAAAGTGGCGCACACCTGCAGTTCCAGTTACTTGGAAGGCTGAGGCAGAAGGATCTCCTGAGCCCAGCAGGTCAAGGCTGCAGAGGCTGTGAGTGAGAGTCAGACTCTGACTCAAAAAAAAAGTAAAAATTTAGCCGGGCTCGGTGGCTCAGCCTGTAATCCCGCGCCTTTGGGAGGCTGAGG
>NW_007256232.1:135221-142099 GCF_000164805.1 Carlito syrichta | reverse complement strand
GTGTGGTAGCGTGCGCCTGTAATTCCGGCTACTTGGAAGGCTGAGGCGGAAGGATCGCCGGAGCCCAGCAGGTCGAGGCTGTGGTGGCCGGGAGCGGCCACTGCACTCCAGTCTGGGCGACAGAGTGAGACTCCAACTCAAAAAAAAAAAAAAAAAAAGTAAAAATTTGGCCACGTGTGGTGGCTCATACCTGTAATCCCAGCACTCTGGGAGACTGAGGTGGATGGATCACTTGATCCCAGGAGTTTGAGACCAGTCTGGGCAACATAGCAAGACCTCATATCTATAACAAATCAAAAAGCTAGCGAGGCATGGTGGTGTGCACCTGTAGTCCCAGCTACTCGGGAGGCTGAGGAAGGATAGCTTGAGCCCAAGAGTCTGAGGTTGCAGTGAGCTGTGAACATGCCACAGCACTCCAGCCTAAGTGAGACTCCTCAGTTCCCTCACAAAGTTAAAATTGATCAAAATTTACCGCACATACTTACAGGCTATACATGGCATTATTCAGTCAAGAGACATAAACAACTACATACTACGTATGAAAAATATGTAGTAATAAATAACTGCATAAAATTAACTGTAGTACACACACAGTACTACTGTAACAATTTCACAGCCACTTCCTGATACTATTGCAGTGAACTCAAGTCAAGAATCCATCAGCCTGTAATCCCGCGCCTTTGGGAGGCTGAGGTGAGTGGATTGCCTGAGCCCAGGGGTTCGAGACCTGCCTGGGCAGGCGAGACCTCATCTCTACAATAAATCAAAAAGTCAGCCGGGCGTGGTAGCACATGCCTGTAATTCTGGCTACTTGGAAGGCTGAGGTGGAAGGATCGCCGGAGCCCAGCAGGTCGAGGCTGCGGTGGCTGGGAGCGGCCACTGCACTCCAGTCTGGGTGACAGAGTGAGACTCCAACGGAAAAAAAAAAACAAACAAACAAACCACTGTGTGGCCTGTTGAGCAGTAAGTTGCAATACTGCAATAAAAAGTGAGACAGTAAAAAGTGATCTCTCTGGAGTCTCCCGTATTTTTCATCCTCTTTAGTGTAAACCTTGGATAACACCATGGATCCATACAAGATGCCACTAGTAATGTTGGAAGTACTCCCAAGAAGCAGAGAAAAGTCAGGACACTAAAAGAAAAAGTTGAATTGGGTGGGGCACAGGGGCTTACACTTTGGGAGGCTGAGGCCAGAAGACTGCCTGGGGCCGGGGTTCAAGACCAGCCTGAGAAACTTGGCCAGATCTCATCTCTACAATAAATCAAAAAATTAGCCAGGCATAGTGGCTCCAGGTACTTGGAAGGTTAAGGCAGAAGGATCACCTGTGTCCAGCAGATTGAGGCTGTAGTAGCCATGAGCATGCCACTGCACTCCAGACTGGGTGTCAGAGCAAGACTCTGACTCAAAAAGTAAAAATAAAAAAATAAAAAAGATGTGTCACAGCAGGTATGGTGGCTCATGCCTGTAATCCCAGCACTTTGCGAGACAAAGGAGAGAGGACTGCCTCAGCCCACGGGTTCAAGACCCGTGTTCAAATTGTCACAATAGACATATATAAAGCCTATAGTGCACAGTACCAAAAAAAGTATTTACACAAACTATTTAAGGTTAAATAAAAAGTGTTCTAAACCTAGTATTAAGTGTTGGATTTAGATTTAACACTTTCACGTACACAGGTCTGGTTCCTCAGTCACTCAGAAAATTTTTCACAAATATCAATACATAAAGAATTAAAAAGGTTGGGCCACAGTGGCTCAAGTCTGAAATCCAAGCACTTTGGGAGGCCGAGGTGAGAGAACTGCCTGAGCCTAAGGGTTCAAGACCAGCCTGGACAACTTGGTGAAACCTCGTCTCTACAGTAAATTAAAAAATTAGCCAGGCATGGTGGCATGTGCCTGTAATTCCAGCTACTTGGAAGGCTGAGGCGGATCACCTGAGCCCAGCAGGTCAAGGCTGTGGTGGTCGTGAGCGCGCTACTGCACTCCAGTCTTGGCGACACAGTGAGACTCCAATTCAAAAAAAAAAGCTTCAGAGAAATCAGACTACTTTTACTTTCCACAGCAGGCTAAAGAAAAATAATGAGGAAAGAACATCTTGACGCAAACAGTAAACATGTACTTACTCTTGCTACTGGATGACAACAGGTTAAATCTAGTAGGTAAAAACAGAAGGGACAGGCTCAGTGGCTCACACCTGTAATCTCAGCACTTTGGGAGGCAGAGGCGAGAAGACTGCCTGAGTCTAGGGGTTCGAGAACAGCCCCAGCAACTTGGGAGACCTTGTCTCTACAATAAATCAAAAAAGTAGTTGGGTGTGGTGGTGCATGCCTGTAGTTCCAGTTACTTGGGAGACTAAAGCGGAAGGACTGCCTGAGCCCATCAGGCAGAGGCTGCGGCGGCTGTTAGCGTGCCACTGCACTCTAGCCTGGACAACAGAATAAGACTCCTACTCAAAAAAAAAAAAAAAGGAAGATGACACTGCAAAACCCATAAGTGTCATTAGAAGCAATTACACCAACTGGGTTCCCTTAAAAAACTGTCACTGCCTGCTGCCTCCCATTCAGTAACCAAAAATATAAACAACCTCTAAATCACAAAGATTTTACAATTGGTAACTAGTTTCAGGACTGTTAATCTCTACCCAGCAAAATCCCTTAGAATCTGGTCTAAAAATAAAACTATGTGTCAAGTGTTCCCTAAAAAATACTATGTACAGTGATTGGAATGTGGTGCCAATTAACACACTTTATGAGTACTTTGCCAAAGAAACTTCAGACAGCCTGGGCCAAAACCAATAACAAAGAAATAACAACACCCACTTGACATTCTCCTTCGTTAAACTGAGATCCTAGGAGTAATTCTGTAAGAATGGCAAACATCTGAAGCTAACTAGTAAAATAATTGAGCTAAGCAAGTAATTCTGAGAGAAAAGAAGTAACAGAATGATATAAACACTGTAAAATTAAAGATGAAAAACTTAATATGTAATTAAGGAATTTTTATTCACAACTTTACTCAGTCATCGCTATCGTGAGAATCGCAAGCAAAATAATTTAGCCCTATGCCAGAATTACCAACTGAATTGTGACAAATATCTAGCATCACATTTTTAATCCAATCAGATGAGCAATTAGGAGTTCTACCCATCCATACACACACCAAAAATAAGACCTACACCCTAAACAACCTCATCCTAAATGAACCCGGTGTTCCCTGACTTTCCAATTATGTCAAGGTATGCAATTTTTCATATTCATTTGAAGAAATGACCTCCATGATATGCACAACTTAAAAACAAAACGAAAAACTTTTCAAAACTCAGTTTTGTGCTTTCATAAACTTCCTCCCTGTCACGTTAGTCCACAGTCTTTCAAAGGCACTATTTAAAATTCTATTCTGCAAGTCAACATTAAGGCATGTATCCTGTTTGACCAAAAAGCTCCTCCTAAGATCAGGATTATTATGTATGGCCTATTATGCTCCTAACATGCAAACAAAAGTACCCTCGTGCAACATTTTTCTATTTTTTTTTTAAAGTTGGAGTCTCACTCTGTCACCCAGGCTGGAGTGTAGTAGCATGCTCACGGCCACCACAGTCTTGACCTGCTGGGCTCAGCCTTCCAAGTAGCTGGGACTACAGGCACGCGTCACCATGCCCGGCTAATTTTCTGATCTACTGTAGAGATGAAGTCTCACCAAAATGCCCAGGCTGGTCTCAAACCCCTGGCCTCAGGCAATCCTCTCGCCTCAGGCTCCCTAAGTGCTGGGCATTTTTCTATTATTAAGCAGAAGGATACTAACCAAGTTTTACCTGAAATTTAAATGTAGAAGAATCATACATTTTCTACTTAATAGACTACTTGAAACAGTAGTTTAAAGTTAGGAATTATATTTTCTATTTCATAAATAACCCAATGCTTCTGGAAAAGTCCAATTTAACTTCCAAGTACAAAGTTGTTTAATCATCACAGCAAAGAAATGGCATGGTATGACAACGAGTCTCAGAGCAACTGTAATACAATACTTGATGTTTACCCATTCTTCACTTCATCTTTTAGATACTTTTCATCATAAATGACCAGCTTAATCTGCTTTTCACTGTTTTTGTCTACTAAACCAAAACCCATACAAAGTTCAAATGTATTTCAGTCAAGTCTTCTCATTTGAAGACAAACACACTTCCACTATTGACAAGACTTGAACAAAACTAAGCAATTCCACTATAATGTATAATCACAAACACCACTGTACCTAAAAGATAAGCTTTTAGAACAAAAACAGTAACAGGTTTATTTTTTCCAAGTAATCAGGGTTCATCTGGGTCAAATGTTTCTGTTGCATTTTAAACAGCTTAGCCCTTGAGTGATAAGGGTAAAAAGAAGCTAAAAGAATCTTAATGTTCTTCAGGGGTATATAATTATCACAAGCCAGGATTTAGAAACTGCTAGCTGAAGTCTGTTAATATCATAATCACTTTAGCAGAAACATTAATCACAATTATACAGCTATTTTAGAAAAATTATGTTCATAGAGCTAAAGACTTTATAACAATTGGGATCTGGGAAAATCAATCCAAAAAAATCAATTTACTACACAAAATACATTTCTTAAACTAAAAATACTTGCATTCACAATTTGTCAAATGTTTGTTTTATATAACCTACCAATTTCTATAAGACCAGGGAACATGGTTTATATTGCCAACAATCATTTAGAATTTAGAATTAGGGCCAGGAGCAGTGGCCCATTGCCTGTAATCCCAGTACTTTGGGAGGATCACTTGAGCCCAGGAGCTCAAGTTTGCAGTGAGCTGTGATCATGCCACTGCACTCCAGCCTAGAGCAAGGCACTATTTCTAAAAAATAATAACATTAAAACCGTCAGGTACATTGGCTCACACCTGTAATCCCAGCACTTTGGGAGGCGGAGGTGAGAGGACTGCCTGAGTTCAGAGGTTCAAGACCAGCCTGGGCAATATGGCGAGTCCTTGTCTCTACAATAAATCAAAACATTAGCCAGTCATGGGGGCACATGTCTGTGGTTTCAGCTACTTGGAAGGCTGAGGTGGAAGGATTGCCTGAGTTCAGCAGGTCGAGGCTGTGGTGGCCATGATAAAAAAAAGAATCGTTGGCAAGCCAGGTGTGCTGGCTCACGCCTGTAATCCCAGCCCTTTAAGAGGCAGAGGTGAGAGGACTGCCTGAGCCCAGGGGCTCGAGATCATCCTGGGCAACATGGCAAGACTTCATCTCTACAATAAACCAAAAAGTTAGCTGGGCATGGTGGCACATGCCTGTAGTTCCAGCTACTTGGAAGGCTGAAGTGGATCCCCTGAACCCAGTGGGTCAAGTCTGCCGGTGGCTGTGAGCGTGCCACCGCACTCCAGCCTGGGTGACAGAGACTCCAACTCAAAAAATAAAATTAAATTAAAAGAATATTTTGCAAGAATTCCCAGGAACATGCGTTTAATTCATTCACCACTGCTGAAGTGCAGAACATCTGATATAGAACACTTATCAAAAATGTTCTTTTATAATTTTTTTTTTTTTGAGAAAGCAGGATCTATTAAGAGGACAGAAAAGCTCCCACGGCAGGAGGGGACTCGAGGAGAGGTTGCCTCAAAAAACGTTCTTAACTACGTTTAATAAAGTAAATATTTTCAATTACCATCAGCTTCAACATCAAGGGAGGAAAACTAGTTGTCAGCAAGAACAATGAATCAGCAACACTCATTTAGAATAATCCAAATTAAATCCACTAGTTCACGATAACGACCACAAAGACAGTCCCTTCACAATCTAGTAACTTCTTTGAGACTCTCATCTCCCACCGTTTCCTCCCTGCACCCCAGGCAATTTGCTGCTCCCCAAAGCCATCCACATCCTGCACGCCTCCAAGCCTTTGTACCAGCGGTCCCCTCGGCTCCTCATCTAGCGAGCACTTACTCACGAATCCTTCAAAACGGCGCAGAAGTCTCCTCTAACGTACAAGCTTCTTCAACACTCCCAAGCAAAAACAGTCGCTCTACATTCCCACAACACTTGGTAAGCCAATCCTTATCACAGCGCATTGTCTTCACGCCGTGGGAGCGCACGGAGGGCAGACTCTCTCCGCTCAGCCCACAGGGGCGAGGCAGGCAGAAGTGCTCAATGAACGCGTGCTGAAGTGATTCCCTACTTGGATTACGTGATCCCCTGGAACCCGGTCACACCTCAAGGGGACACACGAGAGCCTAGCATTCTTCCCACCAGTGAACGAGTCCGAGGCACACCCAGAGCCCAGGAAAGAGAACAATGAATGGACACAGTCACCTCGCCTCTCCCGATGCCTAAACTCCTTCTCTGGGCACCGACCGGCTCAGCCGAGCCTTGGCAGCTGCAGACCCGAAGCGTCCTCGCACTTCACACAAAAGACAGCCCTGGCTCGTCATTCCAAAGCATCCGAGGCCAACCCCCGGTATAAGCATCCCAAGCCTTTCATTAGCAACCCACAGAGCACGGAAGCCCACGGCGAGGCCTCTGCCTTTGTGGTGGGGCACTGACCCATTTTCTCCTCTCTCCCCCGATTCCTCTCGTCTTCCCTACAAGGGTGTCACTTGACTGAAGGGCACCGAGAGAGGTGCTAGCCCCGGTCCCCCACTCCGCGGCCGGCGAAGAAGGAATCGGCCCCCTCGAGTGACAACACAGACGCCGGGCAGCTCAGGGCGGATCTTCCCCCTGCCAAAATGTGAGGAATGCGCACTGGGCACAGGGGTGGAGCTGGCACGCTTCGGCAAAACGCGAAGAAATCTGAGTGGGGATGTGGGAACCAGGCTCGCCGGCCATGACACCGGGTCCCGAGGCCTCCGCCCAGCGCCACCCGGGGTGACAGCGGCCTGGACC
>NW_007256232.1:133724-135067 GCF_000164805.1 Carlito syrichta | reverse complement strand
GCTCCTCCTCCCCGCGGCGGGTGAGGGAGCGGGAGGCGGTCACATTCGGCGCGTCCCCAACCCAGGGGACGGAGCCCCGGGCAACCCCCGCATCATAACACTCGCGCTCCGCGCCTCAGGGCACACGCCCCAAAGCCCGGCCAGCTGGCCCTTTCCGGGGCCCACGGAGAGCGAGAGAAAAGCCTTCCCGCCTCACGCGCCTTCCCCTCTTACTCCCGCCATCTAAGATGGCGGCCCCAGCGCCCGCGATGAAAAGCCTCCCCGGGCGGCCCCGGCAAGCGAGCCCTCCTCTCGGCGCTCCTCCTCCCGACCTGCGGCGCCACCGGCTCTCCGCTTCTGCGTGGGCCTGCCCAGCAGTCGACTTCAGACTTGGCTCGGGCATCCCTCGCTCTGGTCTGAATGCAGGCCCCGCCCCCCGGGGCGCGTCCTCGCGACCCTGTAGGCCGCCATTTCGGAACTGGAGAGGCGGAGAGCTGCTGCTGGGCAGCGCCCGGGAGGGGCAAGCGGTGAACTAGACGGGCCCGTAGGGTGGCCGCCCGGGAGAGGCCTGCGGCCTAGAGGGGGAGAGGAAAGCCTGCCTGCCAGCATTGCAGGGCCCACAGGTCGCCAGACGTGCCCAAGAGCACAGAGCACTGTGTCCTGCTTGGGCGCGCCCTCTCCGGAGTTGGGCACATCCAACGCGGAATCACTCGGCTCCGCCACTTGCTGGTTATGTGGGGAAATCCCTGATCTTTTTTCAGCCCCCGTTTCCTTATCTGCAAGTTGGGAGTTCAGTTTCCCCTATCGGATTGGCAAAAAAAGACTGATCATATCTACACCGGTCCGAGGTGTATTGAAACTTGGTGAGCCTGGCGCGGTGGCTCACGTCTGTAATTCCAGCACTTTGGGAGTCGGAGGCGAGAGGATAACTTGAGTCCAGGGGTTCGAGACCTACCTGGGCAACTTGATGAAAACTCGTCTCTACACTAATTTTTTTTTAAAATTGCTGCATATGGTGGCGCGCGCCTGTAGTTCCAGCTATTTGGAAGGCTGAGGTGGAAGGATCAACTGAGCCCAGCAGGTCGAGGCTGCATGCACTCCAGCCTGGATGACAGAGTGAGACTCCCACTTTAAAAAAAAAAAAGGCGAGGGGAACTTGGTGTGTGCCCTCGTGCAGCCCTGACGGGAATGGCTAACAGGATGGCGACGTGGAGTAATATACGTTGTTAACATATGTGGGGGACCCAAAAACCCCGGGGCTATCTTTTAGAGTGCCCATCCCTTGTAGTACAGGCGTCCCTTCTAGGTAAGTGTTCTAGGAACTCCTAGTATTGTGAGAGGCTGCACTGGGCTTCAGTGAATTT
>NW_007256232.1:121512-133568 GCF_000164805.1 Carlito syrichta | reverse complement strand
CACTGCACTCCAGTCTGGGCCACGGAGTGAGACTCCAACTCAAAAAAAAAAAAAGATGGGTGATTAACCAGCGCACTGCCCACAGCTGAGTGTTCGTCGGTTTTTGACCAAAAAACAGCCTCCATGTCCCACCTTCTCGCCGCATGCGACTTATTTTCTCTGGATGAAAAAGTCTTCAAAGGGAAGCGTATGACCCATGTAGAAGAGGTAAAACAAAAAGAAGCACTAAAAAGCATCAAAATTGACAAACTCAGAAGCTTTTTTGAGCAGAGGAAGAAGCCTCTTAATGGCTGTATCAAACGGAGAGTACTTTGAAGGTGACTGAAATTTAATCATGTAAGAGTTAATACACAGATTTTTTGGTAAATAAATTAAAGGGTTTTTTTTAAGGGTCCCCTCTTATATGCCCTTCCTCCCAGCAATACTTTCTCTAGGCACTAGTTTTATTTTATTTTATTTTTTGAGTCAGAGTCTCACTCTGTCGTCCAGGCTGCTGGACTCAGGTGATCCTTCCACTTCAGCCTTTCAAGTAGCCAGAACTACAGGTGCGTGCTACCACACCCAGCTAATTTGATTTATTGTAGAGATGAGGTCTCACCAAATTGCCCAGGCTAGTCTCAAACCCGGGAGTTCAGGCAGTCCTCTCACCTCGGCCTCCCAAAGTGCTGGAATTACAGGCATGAGCCACGTGCTCAGCCAGCACTAACTTCAGAGAGTTAGTAACATGCACCAAAAGGAATCTGTGAAGCTGTTTATTGCTGTTTGCATTAGAGAAACATTGGGGTGAAAATGTGGATTAATAGGAAACTGGTTACATGAACAGTGCTACATCCACAATATGGGATATCATTCTTCAAAGAATGAACTATATCTGTGTAGATTTTTTAAAAATCCAAGACATCAAGTTTAAAAAGCAGAACACTAGGTATGG
The DNA here is from genome assembly GCF_000164805.1 of Carlito syrichta. Taxonomy (NCBI): domain Eukaryota; kingdom Metazoa; phylum Chordata; class Mammalia; order Primates; family Tarsiidae; genus Carlito; species Carlito syrichta. Next base: position 132,637 of record NW_007256232.1, on the reverse strand, counting down.
TATGATCTTATTCAATCACAGGCACACTAAATACCCACCTAATACTACCTGCTGCCCTGTGCACACCACTCCTTTTAGGTGTTTATTGAGAGCCTGTCATGTAGTACATATTGTTCTGGGTATTGGAAAATTAACAGTAATCAAAATCCTAGCCTTCTAGTGACAGGAGACCAAAAGTGTCAATAATAAATCTGGTAGTAATATGTGTCATATAAGGAAAAATGAAGCAAGATTGAGATAATGACAGGAATATGTGAGATAATGACAGGAGTATGTGAACCAACATGAAAATAAGTGTAAGGGGAAGGCTAGAAGTGGAATGGGGGTGGGGGACTATGAGAGGGAGGTTTTTGTTTTTGTTTTTGTTCTTAATGAGAATAATAACAGAAACGCCTACCTTACAGGATTAAAGGGAGAGCTATTAGCACAGAGCCTTGGGGGTTGAGACTCCAGTATCTGGAACCTGACTGCCTAGGTTCAAATTTGGACTCTGCTACTTTCTTATTTGTGAACTTGGATAAGTTATTTAAACCTCTCAGTTCATCAGTTTCATCTATAATGAAAAGGTGATGATACCCACCTCTTACAGTTATAAGGACTTTGTAAGTTTCCAATGCAAAGTACTCAGAAGAGTGCCTGGCTCAAAGCATTATAGAAGTGTTAACTGAAACTGTCATAGCTGTCTTTTATCATCATCATTATTACTTGAGGCAGAGCAGTGGAACCCCACTTGCTGACCCTACATTTCTTTCCTTCAGACACCCTCAGCTGATAACTTGCCCAGCACTGTACAGCTTAGAAATTTAGGGAGCCGCCGGGCTGGGTGGCTCAGCCTATAATCCCAGCACTTTGAGAGGCCGAGGTGAGTGGATTGCCTGAGCCCCGCGGGTTCAAGACCCGCCTGGGCAACTTGGCGAGACCTCATCTCTACAATAAATAAAAAATTGGCCAGGCGTGGTAGCACACGCCTGTAGTTCCAGCTACCTGGAAGGCTGAGGCGGAAGGATCGCTGGAGCCCAGCAGGTCGAGGCTGCGGTGGCTGGGAGCGGCCACTGCACTCCAGTCTGGGTGACAGAGTGAGACTCCAACTCAAAAAAAAAAAAAAGAAATTTTAACTCATTCAAGCCTCTCAATTTACCTGTAAGGATGGCTACTTCATTATTAAAAAATAAATTATTTATTTTTATTTTTTTGAGTTAAAGTCTCACTCTATTGCCCAGGCTGGAGTGCAGTGGCATACTTATGGCTACCCCAGTGTCAACCTGCTGGGCGCCAGCAATCCTTCCACCTCAGCCTTCCAAGTAGCTGGAATTACAGGCGTGCGCTACGACACCTGGCTAAGTCTTTATTTGTAGTGACAAGGTCTCGCCAAATTGCCTGGGCTGAACCGGCGGGCTCAGGCAATCCACTCCCCTCGCCCTCCCAAAGAGCAGGGATTACAGGCTGAGCCACCAAGCTCGGCCTATTTTTTTTTTTTTTTATTGTAGAAACAAAGTCTCAACAAGTTTCCCAGGCTGGTCTCAAACCGCTGAGCTCAGGCAGTTCTCTTGCCTCACCCTCCCAAAGTGCTGGGATTACAGGCTTGAGCCACTGCGCCCGGCAAAATAAAAATAAATTATTGAGGTAAAATTCACATAACATGAAAATAAACATTTAGCCGGGCTCGATGGCTCAGCCTGTAATCCCGCGCCTTTGGGAGGCTGAGGTGAGTGGATTGCCTGAGCCCGCGGGTTCGAGACCCGCCTGGGCAGCGAGACCTCATCTCTACAATAAATCAAAAAATCAGCCGGGCGTGGTAGCGCATGCCTGTGATTCCGGCTACTTGGAAGACTGAAGCAGAAGGATTGTTGGAGCCCAGCAGGTCGAGGCTGCGGTGGCCGGGAGTGGCCACTGTACTCCAGTCTGGGCAACAGAGTGAGACTCCAACTCAAAAAAAAAAAAGAAAAGAAGCATTTTATTTTTTATTTTATTTATTTATTTTTGAATTGAAGTCTCACTCTGTTGCCCAGGCTAGAATGTAGTGGCACGCTGCTCACGGCCACTGCAGCTTCGACCTGCTGAGCTCAGGTGATCCTTCTGCCTCAGTCTTCCAGTAGCTGAAACTACAGGTGTGTGTCACTACACCCAGTTAATTTTTTGATTTATTGTAGAAATGAGGTCTCACCAAGTTTCCCAGGCTGGTCTCGAACCCCTGGACTCAGGCAATCCTCTCACCTCTGCCTCCCAAAGTGCTGGGATTACAGGCATAAGCCACTGTACCCAGCTGAAATTAACCATTTAAAAGTGAATATTTAGTGGCATTTAAGACATTCACAGTCTTTAGCTGGGCATGGTGGTGTGCATCTGTAGTCCCAGCTACTCCAGAAGGTGAGGTGGGACGATCACTTGTGCCCAGGAGTTCAAGCTGTAATCAACTGTACTCAGCCTGGGCAACAGAGCAAGACTCTGTCTTTAGAAATAAAATAGCTGGGCACAGTGGCTCATGCCTAGAATGGACAGCTTGGCGAGATCTCATCTCTGCAATAAATCAAAAAATTAGCCAGGCTTGGTAGCATGTGCCCATAGTTCCAGCCACTTGGAAGGCTAAGGTGGAAGGATCACCTGAGCCCAGCAGGTGGAGGCTGTGGTGACCGTGAGCATGCCACTGCACTACAGCCTGGGTGACAGAGTGAGACTGACTCACAAAATAAAGCTGACTGTAGTGGTTTGTATCAGGCATTTTAATAAAATCTCCAGAATACAACCAATGAAAGCCCTCATCTTCACATGAGGAACCCTTCAGAGAAGGTAAATAACTGTGTCCCTGGGGACACAAAGCTCTCTTTTTTTTTGTTTTTTTTTAGTTGGAGTCTCACTCTATCGCCCGGGCTGGGCTGCAGTGACACACTAACAGCCACCCCAGCCTCCACCTGCTGGGCTCGGACGATCCTTCTGCCTCAACCTTCCACACAAATTTGTTAAGTGGTGTAGCAGGAATGTAGACCTGTTTGTTCCCTCTGCATTCAGTTAATAAAAAATTTCTAGCCGGGTTTGGTGGCTCAAGCCTGTAATCCCAGCACTTTCGGAGGCCGCGGCAAGAGGATTGCCTGAGCCCAAGAGTTCGAGAGCAGCCTGGGGAACTTGGTAAAACCTTGTCTCTACAATAAATCAAAAAAATAAGGTGTGGTAGTGCGTGCCTGTAGTTTGGCTACTTGGAAGGCTGAGGCGGAAGGATCACCTGAGCCCAGCAGGTCTAGGCTGCGGTGGCTATGAGCACCCCACTGCACTCCATCCTGGGCAACAGAGTGAGACTCTGACACACATGCACACACACACAAAAATTCTGTGATGCCTAATATGTGCCAGGTCCTGTGTTAGTGCCGAGCCCATAGCATTGAAAAAGCCAAAGTCCCTGCCCTCCAGGACCTCAAGGTGTAGCAGGGAAATACAAGCAGCAAACAAGTTAACAAATAAATCAGTATAAAATGTATTATTATGGTAGATCCGTGAAGGGAATGACTAGAGAATGATAGAATAGGAAGGAGAACATCTCACTTGCAAGGTACTAGTTAAGCTGGGCACTGAAGGATAAGAAGGAGCCAGAGCAAGAACATTCTAAGAACAGCATGTACAAGAGTCATGAACTGGGACAGGAGTGCAGGCCAGGGTGGTTAGAGCACAGAGAAACGGGGTGGGGGAGGAGATGAGGTTGAGGACAAAGGGTGGAGTTGTATTCCGTCTGACTCCCACACCTGTGGCCTTTCCATGCCATTCAGCCCCTCCAGCAAGTTTAATTTTAGTCACAGATGAGTTTGAAGTGTGGGTCTGGCCTGGGCTGGGTGCAAGGAGAGACAGAGCCATGTAAACAAAGTTACCACACCAGGTGATGCGAATGTGCTCTGACTAGATTGCCGTGGGAGGGCACCCAGAGAAGGGAGTAACTTGCTCTGCCATGAAGGTCAGGAAAGCCTCCACAGAGACTCCATAGAGGCAATATTTAAGCTGTTCTTTTTTTTTTGAGATAGGGGCTCACTCTAACACCCAGGCTAGAGTGCAGTGGCAAAATCATGGTTCACATCTGCCTTGATCTCCTGGGCTCACATAATTTTCCTGCCTCAGCTGGGACTACGGCTAATTTTTTGGATTTTTTTTGTAGAGATGAGGGTCTCCCTATGTAGCCCAGGTTGGTCTTGAACTGACTTTATTTATTTTTTTGAGTTGGAGCCTCACTCTGTCATCCAGGCTGGAGTGCAGTGGCATGCTCACGGTCACCACAGCCTTGACCTGCTGGGCTCAGGCGATCCTTCTGCCTCAACCTTCCTAGTAGCTGGAACTACAGGTGTGTGCTACTACACCCAGCTAATTTTTTTTGATTTACTGTAGAGACGAGGTCTTGCCAAGTTGCCCAGGCTGGTCTCATACCCCTGGGCTCAGGCAATCCACTCACCTGGGCCTCTCAAAGCATGGGATTACAGGCTGAGCCACTGAGCCCAGCCACCATAAACTGTCTTAAAAGACGAGTTGGAATATTCCAGACAGAAGAGAAAGATGCAAGGCAGGAAGTGGGAACAATAAGGGCAAAGGCAAAGAGGTGGGACTAATGTGATGTGTTTGGGAAACAGCAAACAGGTCTCTGGAGCTGGAGATTGTCTCTGTGGGGCAGAGATCATGGAGAAAATGGTGAACAGAATACCCCAAGGGGCAAAAGATGCCAGGCCCAGAGTCAGTCCCCCTCAGGTCATAATGGGTAGTTCATGACAGGAGGTGAGGACTGCTGGGGTGACAACCACAGTATTTGCTGTGATGTCATTTGCAGGAAAGCCTAGTACAGTCATCTTGGAAAGTAGTAAAATCTCAAAAATTACTTGGAGGCATGTAAACTGACTCAATCGGGTGGGAGTGGGGAGGACACAACATCAGTAAGGAACCTGATCTCAAACCAGGCAAAGTGGGGACCAAAGGGAGGCCCAAACTTTAACCTGATGACTACTTACATACCTAATCCTAAATTGTACCCCACACATCTTTAAAATAAAATAAAAACATTTTAAAAAATAAATAATAAATTGGCCCAAGCTCCGACTGGACGCGGTGGCTCACACCTATAATCCCAGCACTTTGAGAGGCAGAGGTGAGAGAATTGCCTGAGCCCAGGGGTTCAAGTCTCTACAATAAATCAAAAAGTTAGCCGGGCATGGTGACATGTACCTGTAGTCCCAGCTGCTCACGAGGCTGAGGTGGAAGAATCTCCTGAGCCCAGCAAGTCAAGGCTGCAGTGGCTGTGAGCGTGCCACTGCACTCCAACTTGAACGACAGAGTGAGACTCCAACTCAAAAAAAATAAAAATAAAAATTGGGCCGTGCCCACTGGATCAAGCCCGTAATCCTAGCACTTTGGGAGGCCAAGATGAGGGGATTACTGAGCCCATGGGTTCAAGAACAGCCTGGGCAACTTGGCGAGACCTCATCTCTACAATAAAATAAAAAATTAGTCAGGCGCAGTAGCATGCGCCTATAGTTCCAGCTACATGGAAGGCTGAGGTGGAAGGATCGACAGAGCCTAGCAGGTCGACGCTGGGGTGGCTGTGAGCGTGTCACTGCACTCCAGCCTGGGCGACAGAGTGAGACTCCGATTCAAAAAATAAATTGGACCAATCTCAATGGAAGTCAATTTGGCAATATCAAAATTACAAATGCATATACATTTTGTCCCTGAAATTCTCCTGGGAATTTATCCTATGGATACACTTGTAGAAGTGTGAAATGAGCCAGGCATGGTGACTCACACCTATAATCCCAACACTTTGGGAGGTGGAGGCAAGAGGATTGCCTGAGACCATGAGTTCGAGACCAACCTGGGCAACTTGGCGAGACTTCATTTCTGTAATAAATCAAAAAATTAGCTTGGTGTGGTTGTGCACACCTGTAGTTCCAGCTACTTGGAAGGCTGAGACGGAAGGATCACCTGAGCCCAGCAGGTCGAGGTTGCGGTGGCCATGAGGTTGCGGTGGCCACAAACATGCCACTGCACTCCAGCCCCGGTGACTAAGACTCCGACTCAAAAAAAATAAGAAAAGCGTAAAGTGATGTCCAAACAAGTTATTCCTTGCCATATTGCTTATAATCTAAACAGATATCATGCAGCTGCAAGAAAGATGAACACAGCCAGCTCGGTGGCTCAGCCTGTAATCCTGCACCTTTGGGAGGCTGAGGTGAGTGGATTGCCTGAGCCCGCGGGTTCAAGACCCACCAGAGCAACTTGGCGAAACCTCATCTCTACAATAAATAAAAAATGAGCCGGGCATGGTAGTGCGCGCCTGTAGTTCCAGCTACTTGGAAGGCTGAGGCGGAAGGATTGCCGGAGCCCAGCAGGCCGAGGCTGCGGTGGCCGGGAGCGGCCTCTGCACTCCAGTCTGGGCAACAGAGTGAGACTCCAACTCAAAAAAAAAAAAAAAAAGAAAGATGAACTCTCTGTGCACTGACAGGGAAAGCTACCCAAAGAACACTGTTAAATGAAAGGAAAAAAAACCCAAGAGACCAAACAGTGTGGGTATGTTCCTTTTGGTGAAAAGAGAGGAAACTATTTGCTTGTAAAGGCTTAAAGGATGTGTAGAGAGAGCCCGAGGAATGCTACTACTAACAGTGAGCACAGGCTGGGGGATGGGGGGATCTAGGTAAAAGGGGTACAGGAAGTGGGAAAAATAGTTCAGGCTGCCTAGCTTTTTCTGATTTTTAATTTGTGAACCACGTGAGTGTGTTACTCATCCAAAACTTAGAAAGCAAAAAAGACAAGCCTGGAGGTCGAATTTTAGGATTCGAGCTAGAAACTGAGATTGGGAAATGAGGGATGGAGCTGCCGGGTGGGATCCAGGGCCTGTTCCCCAGCACCTTCTCCATAGTCACACTTCCCCTCACCATACACACCTGAGGCGACCTTCACCCTGACACATCTTCCCTGGCAGGCTGTACCACTCGCCCCAACACCACATCTCATGACACTCCTGCTTACCAGCTGCAGAGCCCTGGGAGAAAATGCCCCAACTAGGCAGCCCACTCTGAGCAATCCAGGGCCACCTGCCTCGGGGCATGGCCAGAGCACAGCTGCCCATGGCCAGAGCACAGCTTCCACCTCCGGAGGAAGGGTGCCTGCAACACTCCCTCAAGCCCCACTGGTTCCCAGCCCTGGACATACCTCAGGGCTGAAGATCCAGTTTGAATGGGAGCCCAGGCCCTCGTTCACTGTCCCTTCCCACCATATTCCTACTTCAGCAGCTCCTGAAGAGAAAATGTATTTTCTCCTTGATAAAGCCAATCCCTCCTCTCTCCTCTGCACAGAGAGGCCAGCATGGACTCTGGAGTCAGATAGAGGAGAACTTAAATCCCACCCTGCCCCTTGCCTCTGTGATTCTTGGCCCCTCCTTTAGGTCAAGTAGGAGTAGGAACACTTGCCTTCAGGTCTCGTTGGGAGCACAGGCCCTAGAACGCAGTAGATGCTCGGGGAGCATTGTTCCCCTCCTCTCTCCAACAGCTCTCTGGCCTACATGGACAAGTCAGCGGGTCTTGAAGAAGAAAAACACCAGTACATCCTTTCCATTTACTATGCTAGTTTTTTCCTTTTAGGGCTAAATTCATCCAAAAACGGTCTAGATTCAGGCTCAATTTTTTTACCCACCCCACTACTAAGCCCCAACAGTCTGCTTTCCACAGCCATCCCCACAATGCCTCTCCTTTCCATGAACTGCTCTCCAGGGTCCGAGTCAAATCCTAGGAGGACATCCCTAGCCTGGGCAAAGGGCACGTCCCTCCTGTTGAAACTCTACCTCTGTGCTTCTTGCCTATTTCATACCAACCCCACCTGATTCCTGTTGTCCCAAGACTGACTCCTCCCCTCCCTCACACCCTTGCCAGGTTGTGGAACCCAGGGCAGCCTGATGAGGCAGCTCATACCTTTTCTCTATGCTGGAAATACTCTTCTCTGTTTGTAGCAACAAGCTCCACCCCACTTCATTGTGTGCATTACCTTCTCTCACCCCTCATAGGCATTATAGAGTAGGCAGGAGCTTTGGAATCAGACGGTTTTTCTTTTTTTGAGTCAGTCTCACTCTGTCACCCAGGCTGGAGTGCAGTGGCAGCCTCGACCGCCTCAGCCTTCCAAGTAGCTAAAACTACAGGCATGCACCACCATGTCTGGCTAACTTTTTGATTTATTGTAGAGACAAGGTCTCGCCAAGTTGCCCAGGCTGGTCTCGAACCCTTGGGTTAAGGCAATCCTTTCACCTCCACCTCCCGAAGTGCTGGGATTACAGGTGTGAGCTGCTGCACCCACAAGACTTTTTTTTGTTTTTTGGTGTTTTTGTAATAGACACAAGATCTCGCAACGTTGCTCAGGCTGGCCTGGAACTCCTGGGCTCAAGGGATCCTCCTGCCTGAGGCTCAGGTGTAATTGGGACTACTGGCATTGGAATCAGACTTTGAATTTCCATTTCTTTATCCTGTTAACTGTGTAACTTTGAGCCAGGCAAACCAGCTAATATATCTGTCTGAGGGTCAGGCGCACCTCAGCCTTCCAAAGTGCTGGGATTATAGGCATGAGCCACCATGCGCAGCCCCATTTTCATTTTTCACTGGGCCTCACAAATTATGTGGATGCACCTGGAGAGAGGCCAGGAGGGTCATATAGCTTTGAAAGGGATTTAAAATGTGCTGCTTTCCCCAAACAAGATTATAGAGGAACATTGTCCAGAATAAAGGGAGAAACCACTCACCATACAATTTTCCACTGGAGCCTTGACACCAGACCACACTGTCTGTGGTAGACTATTATTCTAATTGCCTATTGTTGTGTAACAAGTGTCCCAGGCTCAGGATCAGCTGAGGGTATCTGCCAAAGTATTTTCACCTGGGCCTTCCAGTGTGGCGGCTTCTGAGTAGTCAGAATTCCTGCTTGGGGGTTCAGAGTGCCAGTGACCAAGTGTCATGGTCTTTTTTATTACTTAGTGTCCTAGCATCACTTCCACAGTATGCTACTGATTGAAGCAGTCACAAGCCCACAAAGATTCAAGAAGAGGAGACACAGACACCACCTATTAGTGAGTTTGTGAGCTTACGTGGGATGTAAGATGTTGTTGCAACCATCTTGAAAATCACAGTCAGCCGGTTGCAGTGGCTCACATCTGTAATCCCAGCACTTTGAAAGGCAGAGGTGAGAGGATTGCCTGAGTCCACGGGGATTGCCTGAGTCCACGGGTTCAAGACCAGCCTGGGCAACTTGGCGAGATCTCATCTCTACAATAAATTTTTAAAAAAATTAGCCAGATGTTGTGGTGCATGCCTGTAGTTCCAGTTACTCGGGAGGCTGAGGCAGAAGGATTGCCTGAGCCCAGCAGGTTGAGACTGTGGTGGCTGTGAACATGCCACTACATTACAGCCTGGGGGACATAGTGAGACGCCAACTCAAAAAAAAATTTTTTTTTAATGAGCTGGACATGGTGGCACATGGTTGTGGGTCCCAGGGGAGGGTGAAACAGGAGCATGACTTGAGCACAGAAATTTGAGATTATGGTAAGCCATGATTGCACCACTGCACCCCAGCCTGGGTGACAGAGCCAGACCCTGTCTCAAAAAATAAAATAAAATATGTCCTTAACAGGCATGGTGGCACACATCTGTAATGTCAGCTACTTGGGGGGCAGAGACAGGATGACCACTTGAGCCCAGGAGTTCGAGACTGCAGTGAGCTATGATTGTGCCACTGCACTCTAACCTGGGTAACAGAGCAATACCCAGGTTAAATTTTTATTTAAAATAATTAAATAAAAATTGAAAAATAGAAATAAAATATGTCTTCACCATTTAAAAATATCTGCTTTGGGCCGGGCTCGGTGGCTCAGCCTGTAATCTCAGCACTTTGGGAGGCCGAGGTGAGTGGACTGCCTGAGCCCGCGGGTTCAAGACCCGCCTGGGCAACTTGGCGAGACCTCATCTCTACAATAAATCAAAATATCAGCCAGGCGTGGTAGCACACGCCTGTAGTTCCAGCTACTTGGAAGGCTGAGGTGGAAGGATTGCCGGAGCCCAGCAGGTCGAGGCTGCAGTGGCCGGAAGCAGCCACTGCACTCCAGTCTGGGTGACAGAGTGAGACTCCAACTCCAAAAAAAAAAAAAATCTGCTTTGGCATTTTTCCACATTAAAAAAAAATCCAGGATCTTCAAAAAAATGTAAGTGGCTCAGGGATGAGGGCTTTATTATGTTATATTCCACCACCCTTACCCCCAGCATGTAAGTACAGTTAGTGCTTAATGTACACTCATTTCACTAGTAGCTAAGATAGAAGAGAAACTGTGGCTTCAGCCTTGAGACAAACATTAATAGGAACAAGGCTTACTGGATGACTAAAACTTTAATTTCGAATTATTTCACTGTCACCATATCCCAAGTCTAAAATTAGTACAGTTTCCTCCATTTGCTCATGTTGGCTGACTCCAAAGGGAGGAAGAAAGTCAGATAATCAGGGCCAAATCTGTGCTTATATTGCTTTGTTTGGCTGACAATCATCTCTGTTCCCCTGTTAACTCTCCATTATCTACACTACAGTTTATTTCAGTGAACTTATACTGAGCATATGTCCATGCTGGGAGCCATACTGGCCACTACAGACGTAGAGATGCCCGGTGTGTTTCCTGTCTTTGGAGGACTCACTGCAAAGTATGGAGGAGAAAAAATGAATTATAGGCCCATGCAAGGAACTCAAATGTAGCAGCCTAAGATTCAGTGTTACACAGAGAGGATGTGATTAGAAAAGTGGGAAGAGAGAAAGTGTCTGAGCAGGAATGAAAGCACAAATGAGACTGGGCATGGTGGCTCACACATACAATCCCAGGAATTTGAGAGGCCGAGGTGAGAGGATTGCCTAAGCCCATGGGTTTGAGACCAGCCTTGGCAACTTGGTGAGACCTCATCTCTACAATAAAAATTTTAAAAATTAGCCAGGCGTGGTGGCATGTGCTTGTATTTCCAGCTACTTGGAAGGCTGAGGTGCAAGGATCGCCTGAGCCCAGCAGGTCGAGGCAGTGCTGGCCATGAGTGTGCCACTGCACTCCAGCCTGGGAAGCAGAGTGAGACTCTGACTCCAAAAAAAAAAAAAAAAA
>NW_007256232.1:107278-121196 GCF_000164805.1 Carlito syrichta | reverse complement strand
ATTACAGGCATGTGCTCCCACGCCCGGCTGATTTTTTGATTTATTGTAGAGATGAGGTCTCGCTGCCCAGGTGGGTCTCGAACCCGCGGGCTCAGATAATTCACTCACCTCGGTCTCCCTAAGCGCAGGATTACAGGCTAAGTCACCGAGCCTGGCCAAGATTTCTTTTTAAATGTGACTTCTATCCCTTCACTTTGGGCTAATTTGTTCTGAGGAAAGCATTGCCTGAGCAGCCCTAACGGGAGGCCCACGTGACAAACTGAGGCTGCCTGCTCACAGCTACATGAGTGAGCTGAGCAGCAGATCTCAGTCCAGTCCGACCTTCAGATGCCGTAGTCCAAATAAAAACCTCAGCTTTTATTTCTTGACTGTGACCTCACAAGACACCCTGAGCTAGAACCACCAGCTAAGCCACTCCTGAATTGTTTTGTTTTGTTTTGGTTTTGTTTTTGAGTTGAAGTCTCACTCTGTCACCCAGGCTGAAATGCAGTCGTGCAGTCGTACAGTCACGGCTCACTGCAGCCTTAACCTCCCGAACTCAGGTGATTCTTCTGCCTCAGCCTCCTGAATAGCTGGGACTACAGGCATGTGCCACCATGCCCAGCTAATTTTTTGACTTTTGAAGAGATGAAGTTTCACTGTGTTGCCCAAGCTGGTCTCAAATTCCTAGGCTCAAGAAATTCTCTCACCTCAGCCTCCCTAAGCGTTGGGATTACAGGAATGAGCTACTGTGTCCAGTCCACTACTGGATTTCTAGCCCACACAAACTGTGAGATAATAAGTGCTTATTGTTTTACCTGTTATGATTTGGAGGCATGTGCTACACAGCAATAGATAACTCACGTAGTGTGTGTGCACAAGGAGTCTAGCTTGTTAAGTGCCTGAGTTTGGTGAATGGCTGGCTCATGGGAAGGGGCTGGGAAGCCTTTAGCTGTGCTCCACATCAGGCCTGATGCCTTATTTGAAGTAGTCAGTTGTAGAGGACTCTGTTGTTTGTCTTTCCCTGTTGTCATAACAAAAGTTTGGGAACCTATCCCTCCCCTACTCCTAGCTTACCTGTTTGGCTGGGACTCTCCCCCTGGTACCAGGAATGGAGCCTGTGACGAGGCTTCTGTTCACTGTGACTGGTTTAGGAATGGACACACGACCCAGTAGACCAAACAGAATGCACCTGAAGATTTTTGAGGAAGCTCCTCAATAAGCTTTCCGGGCTTTCTCATGGACTTGAACCTCTAGGGGAAAGAAGGCTGGAGCTGCCTCAGCCATCTGTACACAATGAGAGCAGAGGGAGCCTGGAGTTCATGGGCCTGAAGAGGAGTCCCGCTAGGTCCTGGGTCCTGCCAACATCTGTTTAATGTTGAAAATAGCTGGACCCGCAATCAGCCAGGCCTGGACTTTTCCGTTCCATGTAGCATTACATTCCCATCTTTTGGACTTAAGATCATTCAGTTTGTTTTCTATCACATTTCACAGAGTCCTAATAGATGCCCAGGAGATTAGCTGTTGATTTCTTCTCTGGAAACTAAATCTTGACATTCGGTGGAGTCACTTCTCATTGTTCTGAAGAGAGATCTCTCAGCACACATGGAAATCATTGGAGGCTATGTACTCACTTCCAGCAGGGAGGGAGTCTTTGAACTGAAGGAGTGTTCCAGGCCCCAAGGACCAATGGAGGTAACCGTCTACCCAGCCCCTTTCAGCCTTCCTTCTGAAGCTCACCCCCCAGAGGGCTTGTTTCACCCCGCCAGCCACTGCAGCTCTTGTGGCTTCACAGGGTTTCATGTTGGAGATGCTTTTATCACACTAGCTTCAGCACGTTGTGAGAACTCTCGTATTATTTTTATGATTAGCAATCTTTGTGTCCTTTTTTTTTTTTTTTTTTTTTGAGTTGGAGTCTCACTCTGTCGCCTAGACTGGAGTGCAGTGGCACGCTCCCGGCCACCGCAGCCTCGACCTGCTGGGCTCCAGCAAGCCTTCTGCCTCACCCTTCCAAGTAGCAGGCACTATAGGCGTGCGCTACCTCACCCGGCTAATGTTTTTGATTTATGGTAGGGATGAGATCTCGCCTGCCCAGGCGGGTCTCGAACCCACGGGCTCAGGCAATCCACTCACCTCAGCCTCCCAAAGGCGCAGGATTACAGGCTGAGCCACCGAGCCCGGCCTTTGTGTCCTTACTTGTTCAAGTAGACATTGACCCATTACATGGAGTTACAAGAATTGAGAAATTTTACTCGGTGGCTGAAGAGGCAGTCTTCTGATAGCTTAAATTTGTGCCCCTTGTCTTATGTCTGTAGAGGGGAAAAACTTACAGATGATACTTTAAGTATCATCTGGGCTGGGCATGGTGACTCATGCCTGTAATTCCAACACTTTGAGGGGCCAAAACAGGAGGATTACTTGAGCCTAGGAGTTCAAGACCAGCCTAAACAACATAGTGAGACCTTGTTGCTACAAAAATTAAAAATATAAAATAAGCCAGGCCTGGTGGCATGTGCCTGTATTTCCAGCTACTCAGGAGGCTGAAGTGGAAAGATCACCTGAGCCCAGGAGGTCAAGACTGTAGTGATCTGTTATCATGCCACTTTACTCCAGCCTGGGCAACAGAGTGAGACCCCAACTCAAAAAAAAAAAAAAAAAAAAGACAAATTGCCAGGCACGGTGGCTCACGCTTATAATCCTAGCACTTTGGGAGGTGGAGGTGAGAGGATTGCATAAGTCCAGGGATTCAAAACCAGCTTGGGCAGCTTGGTGAGACCTCATCTTTACAACAAATCAAAAAATTAGCTGAGTATGGTGGCATGCGCCTGTGGTTCCAGGTACTTGGAAGGCTGAGGCAGAAGGATCACCTGAGCCCAGCAGGTTGAGGCTGTGGTGGCTGTGAGCATGCCACTGCACTCCAGCCTGGACCACAGAGTGAGACTCCTACTCAAAAAAAAAAAAAAAAAAAGTGAAACAAGAGGGTCAACCTTAGATAAACTCTCCTGTTGTCAGATTACTAGAAACCAAGTCTGTCTGCACAGCCTTTTTCTCAGCCTGAGATACAATTTGCACATTTAAAATTCTGGAAGTTGCTTTCTCTTAGTTCATTTTCTCATTATAGATCTAGGTAACTGTGATTTTATCTTCTTCCTCAGATTTCTTCTAGTAATGTTGGTGTTCTGTAGATATTTGTCCTATCAGAAAAACCGATGTTTTCTTTTAGAAACAATTTCAAACAGGCACAGTGGCTCAAGCCTGTAATCCCAGCACTTTGGGAGGTGGAGGCGAGAGGATTGCCTGAGCTCAGGGGTTCGAGACCAGCCTGAGCAACATAGTGAGACCTCATCTCTACAATAAATCAAAAAATGAGCTGAGTGTGGTGACACATGCCTGTGGTTCCAGCTACCTGGAAGGCTGAGGCAGAAGGTTAGCCTAAGTCCAGCAGGTCAAGGCTGAGCTGGCTGTGAGCAGCGGGCCACTGCACTCCAGCCTGGGTGACAGAATGAGACCCCGACTCAAAAAAGAAAAAAGAAACAATTTCAGAAGCCAAGTAACATCAAAAGCAAATTGGCCATATAGAATTAACAATAGCTAACAGTGATAGAGCACCAATTATATGTTAGGCATCATTTCAGAAGGTATATGATCATAAGGTCATATATCACATGGTTAAATCTTACAACAACTCTTTGGGATAGATACCATTATCATCCCATTTTACACATGAGGGAACTGAGGCAAGAACACAGCTGACAGAGAGTAAGCTGTAGACCTAATTCAAGCTGTCCTACTCCATACTCCATCCACAAAAAAAAAAAAGCTACTTGTTTGAATAGAATTTAACAAGGAGAAAATCTGCAACAAATATCCATATAGAACCTGCACTTTTAATCATTACAATATATTTGTTCAATAAATAAATAGGCACTCAAACATAGTAAGTACCTAGTCTTAATTAAGAAAACACCAACATACTCAAAATGATAATCCAAAACAAAGATTAATCTTGGGTGACCCGGGTGCGGTGGCTCACGCCTATTATCCCAGCACTTTGGGAGGCTGAGGTGAGAGGATTGCCTGAGCCCAGGGGTTCGAGACCAGCCCAGGCAACTTGGTGAGCTCTCGTCTCTACAATAAATCAAAAACTTAACCAGGCATGGTGGAGCAAGCCTGTAGTTCCAGCTACCTGGAAGATTGAGGCGGAAAGATTGCCTGAGCCCAGTAGGTTGAGGCCGCAGTGGCTGTGAGTGTGCCACTGCACTATAGCCTGGGCGACAGAGTGAGACTCTGACTCAAAAAAAAAAAAAATCTTGACTGAAAGTCCCAAAGCTGGAGGGGAAAATGGAGTGTGTCTAATTTTCCCCATAATTCTTTATCATGTCTGTATTTGTCCTTCCTGAGGCTTGCTTACAGCAACTAAGCTCAGAGCCTGAGATATTAGAGATCCTTCAGCACAAGCCCTTCTAGCCCCCTCACTTGGCTGAAGAGTGAGCTGGTCTAAAGAAGGGTCAGGCTAGGTTGGGCACGGTGGCTCGTCTGTAATCTCAGTACTTTGGGAGGCCGAGGTGAGAGGATTACCTGAGCCCACGGGTTCGAAATCAACCAGGGCAACTTGGCGAGACCTCATCTCTACAATAAATTAAGACATTGGCTGGGCTTGGTGGCATGTACCTGTATAGTTCCCGCTACTTGGAACACTGAGGTGGAAGGATCACCTGAGCCCAGTATGTCGAGGCTGCACTGGCTGTGAGTGTACTACCACACTCGGCTAATTTTTTTCATTAATTGTAGAGACGAGGTCTCGTCAAGTTGCCCAGGAGGGTCTTGAACCCACGGGCTCAGGCAATTCACTCACCTCGCCCTCTCAAAGCGCGGGATTACAGGCTGAGCCACCGAGCCCAGCCAGCCCAGGGTTTTAGACCAGCCTGGGCAACTTGGTGAGAACTTGTCTCTACAATACATTAAAATATTAGCCATGTGTGGTGCCAGGCACCTGTAGTTCCAGCTGCTTGGTAGACTGAGGTGGAAGGATCGCCTGAGCCCGGCAGATCGAGGCTGCAGTTACTGTAAGTGTGCCACTGCACTCCAGCCTGGATGACAGAGTGAGATTCCAGCTATTAAAAAAAAAAGATTTTTTGCAATGCTGAGACTTTATGGACAATCATCATTGCTCTTGTCATTACTCTTACCCATAAGCATTATCTGAGTGTTAAGACATTAGTATTAGAAAAAGGAGCAGCCGGGCTCGGTGATTCAACCTGTAATCCTGTGCTTTGGGAGGCTGAGGTGAGTGGATTGCCTGAGCCCGTGGGTTTGAGACCTGCCTGGGCAGGCGAGACCTCATCTCTACAATAAGTCAAAAAATTAGCCGGGCGTGGTAGCGCGCACCTGTAATTCCGGCTACTCGGAAGGCTGAGGTGGAAGGATCGCCGGAGCCCAGCAGGTCGAGGCTGCGGTGGCCAGGAGCGGCCACTGCACTCCAGTTTGGGCGACAGAGTGAGACTCCAACTAAAAAAAAAAAAAAAAAGAAAAAGGAGCAATAGTATGGCTAACTGCCAGGGTTTGATTTTTGGTTCTACCACTTGCTAACTGTATGAACTTGAATAAGTCATTTAGTTTCTGAATCTCAGTTTTCTCTTCTGTAAAATAGGTATAATATAGGGTTTACTTTATTGGATTTATATGAAGAATTAATGAGTTTTAATATGTAAAGTATTTAGAATACTGCCTGGCACATGGAAAGTACCATGAGTGCTAACAATTATTATCAACACTGGGTGACCCTAAAGTCTAAAAATATAGAGAATTTTAGTATGTATCAATAAACAATTTATTCTGAAAATTCTGTATTTCCAAAGTTGGTAGCCGCCCTAAATGTACTAGCTGCTTTAAAATACATCATCTTGGCCAAGTGCGGTGGCTCAAGCCTGTAATCCCAGCACTTTGGGAGGCTGAGGTGAGAGGATTGCTTGAGCTCAGGGAATCGAGACCAGTCTAGACAACTTGGTGACACTTCATCTCTACAATAAAAAAGTCAAAAAATTAGCTGGTCATTGTGATGTGCGCCTGTAGTTCCAGCCAATTGGAAGGCTGAGGCGGAAGGATCACCTGAGCCCAGCAGGTCGAGCCTGTGAGCATGTCACTGCACTCCAGCCTGGGTGACAGAGTGAGACTCCAACTCAAAAAAAAAATACATTATCTTCTTTAATCCTCCCAGTAGTCCTATAAGGTTTGCTTTATTATTTCCATTTTACTAATATGGATCAATACAAACGATCAGAATGCTGAAGTTACCTGCCTAAGGTCACACAGCTAGTGAGAGCCAGGGCCAAGATTCAGACAAGTCTGTTCAGGTTCTTTCCACTCCAGCTGCGCTGTCATGTTAGGCTATCTCCTCCAGTGTTCTTTTCTCATTCTTCCAAGGCACCCTCTGGTGCACTGAGGATGGAAAAATCCAGCCCAGTTCTAGCGCCAGGCCCCAGCTGGAGCCTTTCTCTGATGCTGCCACAGCACAGACTGATTTATAGAGGAGCCGGGGAGCATTCCCCACTCCCCAGTCCCACCCAGACAGGATTCCTAGGGTGGAGAGAGAGGCAGATTGGCAACTCCACCTCCTGAGAACTTGGTGCAGCAGCTGGACGGGCCCCCAAGGAGATGCCAGTGCTCATATTGACATGCGGGTGTCAACAGTGGCCCCGTGATTCCTTTCCTTCAGATGGTGTTCTTCAGGCACAAGCACCGAGGCTCTTAAGTGCATCCCTGCAGGTTTGTTTTAGGGTACCATCAGCGTGTGTCAAGTGCTGGTGACCTGTTTCTAAATTGATCTCACATGGGTTGTGACTTTGAAAGTGGGCCAAAGGCCCTGACCTAAAATAGACAGCCTACTGCCCTGTTATTTTCATGACTTAGGAAAAAAACATCTTCCAAAGCAAAGGAATTATTTTTACCACCAGCCGCTCTTAGAATAGCAACACCTATTTACTTGGAGGGCAGAGACTGCAGGGCCAGTGTCAGAGCCCAGTGGCCAGCCGGTGAGGGGGTGAGGGTGGAGGTGGTGAGGGAGGTGATGGTGGTGAGCCACACATGGGGAATGCTAATCCCCACCTCAGGGCCTGGCTGACTTGGGCACCTCCAACCTCAGGACATGCATACTGTCCTGTTGCCCCCTGCCCCTCACTTTCTTTCTTTTTTTTTTTTGAGTTGGAGTCTCACTCTGTCACCCAGGCTGGAGTGTAGTGGCACACTCATGGCCACCCCAGCATTGACCTGCTGGGCGCCGGGAATCCCTCCACCTCAGCCTTCCCGGTAGCCAGAACCACAGGTGCACGCTACCATGCCCAGCTAATTTTTGTTTTATTGTAAAGACGAGGTCTTGCCGAGTTGCCTGGGCTGGTCTCGAACCCGCGGGCTCAGGCAATCCACTCGCCTTGGCCTCCCAAAGTGCTGGGATTACAGGCTGAGCCACCAAACCCACCAATTTTCTCCACCACCAGATTTCAGATCTTCCTTGGGCTGGTGGCTCACCACACCTAAGGTGCACACCTCAGCCATGAATAATCATAATCATAGCCATTTTTATTTTATTTTATTTATTTTGTTTTTATTTTTTATTTTTATTTTTTTTTGAGTTGGAGTCTCACTCGGCCGCCCAGACTGGAGTGCAGTAGCCACTCCCGGCCACCGCAGCCTCGACCTGCTGGGCTCCGGCGATCCTTCCGCCTCAGCCTTCCGAGTAGCCGGAATTACAGGCATGCGCTACCACGCCCGGCTGATTTGCCATTTTTATTTTTTAAGTAGGGTCTCACTCTGTCAACCAGGGTGGAGTATAGTGGCAGGATCATGCCTCACCAAAGCCTTGGCAGGATCATGCCTCACCAAAGTCTTGACTGCCTAGGCTCAGGTGATCTTCCTACCTCAGCCTCCTGAGAAGCTGGAACTACAGGCATGACTAATTTTTTAATTTTTTTGTAGAGACAAGTTCTGGCTATGTTGCCCAGGCTGGTCTCGAACTCCAGGGCTCAAGCAGTCTTCCTGCCTTGGCCTCCCAAAGTTCTGGGACTACAGGTGTGAGCCACTGCATTCAGCCTCAATCCAAGTTAATCTGTGCTGAGCACTCACTGGATGCCAGAAGCCATACTATGCATTTCTCGTGTATGATCTCATGGAATTTTTAGGCCTGCTCTACGAGGTTGGGCTATCATCACTCTCATTTTACAAAAGGGATGACTGAAACTTAGATTAGGTAACCTGCCCAGTATCACACACTTGGGCAGAGGAAACACTAGGAGATCTGAACCCAGGCTGAATGGCTCCTTACTGTGAGCTCTGGATCATTCTCTCGTTGCAGAATTTTATTTTATTTTATTTTATTATTATTATTTGAGTTGGAGTCTCACTGTCACTCAGGCTGGAGTGCAGTGGCATGCTCACAGCCACTGCAGCCTCGGCCTGCTGGGCTCAGGTGATCCTTCCACCTCAGTCGTCCAAATAGCTGGAACTACAAGCATGCGCAACCATGCCCGGCTAATTTTTTGACTAATTGTAGAGATGAGGTCTCATCAAGTTACCCAGGCTGGTCTCAAACCCATGGGCTCAGGCAATCCTTGGCCTCCCAAAGTGGTGGGATTTTAGTCGTGAGTCACCTTGTCTAGCCTCCGTGTATATGTGTGTGTGTGTGTGTGTGTGTGTGTGTGTGTGTGTGTATTTATTTATTTATTTATTTATTCTTGAGTTGGAGTCTCACTCTATCACCCAGGCTGGAGTGCAGTGGCATGCTCACAGCCACCATAGCCTTGACCTGCTGGACTCAGGTGATCCTTCCGCCTCAGCCTTCCAAGTAGCTGGAACTACAGCCACGCATCACCATGCCCAGCTAATTTTTTTTAAAATTGTAGAGATAAGGTCTTATCAAGTTGCCCAGGCTGGTGTCAAACCCATGGGCTCAGGCAATCCTCTCACCTAGGCCTCCCAAAGTACTGGGACTATAGGTATTGAACCATCACACCCAGCGGCCTCCATATATATATATATATATATTTTTTTTTTTGATGTGATGTATAAAATGTCCCATGAGACTGGAAAAGAAGCCCTCCATATATTTTTAATGAATATTTATCTTTTATTGTCAGGAAAATAAACACTAGTTTATGTTTGAGAAAAATAAATAGGAGAATGTGCTCAGTAGCTCTTGCAGGGGCAATGTGGTGTAAATGTCATACACTCTGGAACCAGACTGCCTGAATTTAAACCTGAGCATTGCTACTTCCTAGCTGTGTGACCCCAGGTCTTTCACTGAGTGTCCCTGTGCCTCTGCTTCCTCACCCACGGAATGGAGGCTAAGAATAGCATCTGTCTCATCGGATGGGCATGAGGATTAACGTGTAAAAAGTGCCTGAGGCCGTGTCTGGCGTATGTGAAACACTTATAGGAGCCAGCCATCATCCGACACCTCAGATGGTGACAAGGAGAGGCAAGGAGAGGCAAGGAGAGCCACCAGGGACCAGCAGCTGTGGGGAGTCAGCAGAGTAGTGCCACCGGCTGTCATACCCAGGAGGGGCAAGGCCTGGAGAAGCACGATTGTGGCTGGAAGGCAAGGCAGTGTTTTGGGATCCAATACTATTGGTAGATGAGCTGCAGTGCCAGGATTTGACTCAATTGAATGTTGGCTCGGGTTGAACCAGAAGGCTGAGAGAGGTCTGTAGGCCCCGGGGCCCAAGGCTGCCAGTCTGCAGCTCTCTCATGGGCCTCCTGTTCGGTGGCCCCAGCTCCCTAGCAAACCCTAACTCCTAGTAGCTATCTGGGGAGAGGCACACATGAGTCACAGTTGCCTGCCTTTGGAGGGAAGTGGCACTAGCTAACCAGGTAGGGATGATGGTCTTCTCCATTTTATAGATGAAGAGGCTGAGCCTCAGAGAGGACTAGTGATTTGCCCAAGGTCACACAGCATAGTGATGAGGAGAGCTAGAATTTAAACCTGGAGATTCTGATTCCAAAGCCTGTCCTTCTCTGAGGTTACTTATGAGTCTACTGCTTGCCCTTCCTAACATTTCCTCCAATCTCAACAACGAGACCAGTTATTAAGAGAAACTTGTTCTCCCCATGGCGCTTCTCTTAATTTTTTTTTTTTTTTTTTGCCTTGAAATAAAAACTGCTGGCTACCAATATCATGTCTAAATGAAATTAGGTTCTCTCCCTCAGGGCACACAAATGGTGGCATTAAAGACACAGCCGGCCCTGGCTACCTCTGCTTGTTGGCAATCTCCTGCCCGCCCGTACCATCTTTGATGCTCATTAAGTGTCTACATTACGGAGTGTGCTAACTATTAAGAAACCATTAAATTGGCTGGGTGCAGTGCTTCACGTCCATAATCCCAGCATTTTGGGAGGCTGAGGTGAGAGGATTGCTTGAGCTCACAGGTTTGAGACCAGCCTAGGCAACTTGGTGAGACCTCATATCTCTACAATAAATCAAGAAAAATTTGCCGGGCATGGTGGCATATGCCTGTAGTTCCAGCTACTTGGAAGGCTGAGGCGGAAGTATCGCCTGAACACAGAAGGTTGAGACTGTGGTGACTGTGAGCATGCCACTGCCCTCCAGCCTGGGTGACAGAGTGAGAACTTGACTCAAAACAAACAAGCCGGGGCTTGGTGGCTCAGCCTGTAATCCCAGCATTTTGGGAGGCTGAGGTGAGTGGATTGCCTGGGCCCGCGGGTTCGAGACCCGCCTGGGCAACTTGGCGAGACCTCATCTCTACAGTAAATCAAAAAATTAGCCGGGTGTGGTAGCGCGTGCCTGTAGTTCCGGCTACTTGGAAGGCTGAGGCAGAAGGATTGCCAGAGCCCAGCAGCTTGAGGCTGCGGTGGCCGGGAGCGGCCACTGCACTCCAGTCTGGGCGACTGAGTGAGACTCCAACTCAAAACAAACAAACAAACAAACAAAAAAACAGCTGGGTGTGGTGGCTCATGTCTGTAATCTCAGCACTTTTGGGAGGCCAAAGAGGGAAGATTGCTTGAGCTCAGGAGTTTGAGACCAGACTGGACAGTATAGTGAGACCTCATCGCAATTATTAAAAAAAAAAACAAAAACGTGATCTGAGCGTGGTGGCTCATGCCTATAATTTGAGCACTTTGGGAGGCCGAGGTGAGAGGATTGCCTGAACCCACAGGTTCGAGACCAGCCTGGGCAACTTGGCAAGACCTTGTCTCTACAATAAATCAAAAAATTAGCTGGGCATGGTGGTGAGTGCCTGTGATTCCAGCTACTTGGAAGGCTGAGGTGGAAGGATCACCTGAGCCCAGTGGGTCAAGGCTGTGGTGGTGGTGAGTGTGCCACTGCACTCCAGCCTAGGCAACGGAGTGAGACTCCTACTCAAAAATAAATAAATAAATAATTAAAAAATGCACAATTTCAGGCCCACCCCAGACCTGCTGGATCAGAAGTTACATTTTCTAGTGCCCTGCAATGATTCTCATGAACATTAAGGTTTGAGAAGTTCTGCCCTAACTAACCTCTCCCCTCCTGTCCTCTGTCTCCTACCTACCTCTTGTGATGGGGCTGCAGATCTGGTAGCTTCTCTGTGCATTTCAACTCTGCTGAGATGCCCCAAATCAACTGAGGTATAGTGGTGGCTTTCTGGTCTTCCCTAAGATAAAAGTACATTGACTTCAAACCTGTAACTTGAATGGGAAATAAGTCCTACATTTATTGTTTTATTTATTTATTTTTTTGAGTTGGAGTCTCATTCTGTCGCCCAGGCTGGAGTGCAGTGGCACGCTCATGGCCACCGCAGGCTCGACCTGGTGGGTTCAGGTGATCCTTCTGCCTCAGCCTTCCAAGTAGCTAGAGTTACAGGCACACACCACTATTTGATTTTTTTGATTTATTGTAGAGATGAGGTCTCGCCAAATTACCCAGGCTGATCTCAAACCCGTGGGCTCAGGCAATCCTCTCACCTCAGCCTCCCAAAGTGCTGGGATTATAGGCGTGAGCCACCGCGCCCAGTCGGAAGTCCTACATTTAGGTCACACACATCAAACATTGGCATATGATCTCTTTGATGAGTGGCCAGCCATCCCAGTTTGCCTGGACTAAGGGGTTACTTGGGATGAAGGACTTTCATTGCTAGCACTGGGATATTCCTAGGCAAACTGGAATGGTTTGTCACCATATCCTTCTCAGCCTCTCAGATGAACACACAAACAAGTCCTTAGCACAGTGGTTTGGCATCCTGGCTATACCTGAGAAACACTTGGACACTTTTGACAAAATACATAAGTCTGCTCCTCAACCCAGATGAACTAATCAGAACTTTTGGATGTAAAGGCTGGGCACTGGTATGTTTACAACTTTTCCATGTGATCTTTTTTTGGTTTTTTTTTTGAGTCAGAGTCTCATTGACTCACAGCCACCACAGCCTCAACCTGCTGGGCTCAGGTGATCCTTCTGCCTCAGCCTTACAAATAGCTGGAGCTGCAGGCATGCGCCACCACGCCTGGCTAATTTTTTTGATTTATTGTAGAAATGAGGGCTCACCAAGTTGCCCAGGTTTGTCTCGAACCTGTGGGCTCAGGCAATCCTCTCGCTTCAACCTCTCAAAGTGCTGGGATTATAGGTGTGAGCCACCGTGCCGGCCAGCTCGTTTTTTGTTTGTTTTTTGAGTCAGAGTCTCACTCTTTTACCCAGGCTGGAGTGCAGAGGCACTATCATGGGCACCACATCCTCTGGGTGCTGGGCTCAGGTGATCCTTTCGCCTCAGCCTTCCGTAGCTGGAACCACAGGTGCATGGCACCATGCCCAACTAATTTTTTTATTTATTGTAGAGATGAGGTCTTGCCAAGTTGCCCAGGCTGGTTTCAAAACCCTGGGCTCAGGCTGAGGTGAGTGGATTGCCTGAGCCCGCGGGTTCGAGACCCGCCTTTGCAGCGAGACCTCATCTCTACACTAAATCAAAAAATCAGCCGGGCGTGGTAGCGCATGCCTGTAATTCTGGCTGCTCGGAAGGCTGAGGCGGAAGGATCGCCGGAGCCCAGCGGGCGAGGCTGCGGTGGCCAGGAGCGGCCATTGCACTCCAGTCTGGGTGACAGAGTGAGACTCCAACTCAAAACAAAAACAAAACAAAACCCTGGGCTCAGGCAATCCTCTCCCCTCTGTCTCCCAAGGTACTAGGATTACAGGCATGAACCACCATGCCTGGCCTTTACATTTACCATGTGTAAATTATACCTAAAAATTCATAAGCTTCTCAGCTGACAGTGACCTTACTGTAGGATTCACTGACTGACTCTGAAGATCACATTGAGTCAGGCCATAGCTAAAGAAAAGCTAGGTAGATAGACAGGGCAGGTCCTCTGGTAACAATGTAGCAAAGTCCTCTCAGGCTGATACACTTGCATTGGTAAACAAGCTCCCTACAAATCTCTCAAGCTAGAGCTTAAGTACTCACTGCTGGGATGGAAAAACAACCAACCAGTTTACTGCCAAGTATGACCTACCAGATCACCATTAGGCCCCTACCTCCTGCTGATTGGTTCTTAGTACTAATTAATCAGAACAGTTAGTGCCAACTAATCAGCTCACAGATAGAGCTAGCCAATAGGCTCAGTCTTAGGGCTATATAAGCACCAAGTTTCAGCTCCAAATCGGCAACCTCCTTGGGTCCCCTCCTGTTGTGGAAGTTTTTCTGTCCTCTTAATGAAATCCTGCTTTTTCACTTTCTTTCTTTTTTTTTTTTTTCAGTCGGAGTCTCACTCTGTTGCCCAGACTGGAGTGCAGTGGCCGCTCCCGGCCACCGCAGCCTCGACCTGCTGGGCTCTGGTGATCCTTCCGCCTCCCCCTTCCAAGTAGCTGGAACTATAGGCGCGCGCTACCATGCCCAGCTAATTTTTGATTTATTGTGGAGATGAGGTCTTGCCAAGTTGCTCAGGTGGGTCTTGAACCCGC
>NW_007256232.1:100332-107258 GCF_000164805.1 Carlito syrichta | reverse complement strand
GCAATCCACTCACCTCAGCCTCCCAAAGGTGTGGGATTACAGGCTGAGCCACTGAGACCAGCGCTTTTTCACTTTCTAGCTGTCTGTGTCCCTCATTCTTTCTGGGCATGAGACAAGACTGTTGGAGCTGAAGAGCCATGCACCCCCCAGGCTGGCTTGCCAGCCATCACAGCCAGCTGAACCAGAAAAGCTGCTGGAAGAAGGTGAGACTCTGAAGCTGAGACACTCTGGGGGCTAGGCTTACCAGCCCACTGAACCAGCAACACTCTCAGGGCTTGACTTGCCAGTCCATTAGAGCCGACACTTTCGGGGCTAGGCTTACCAGCCCCTCGAGGTGACCCTCTCTGGGGCTCAGCTGACTGACCCATTGAGCTGACACTCTCGAAGCCCAGCTGACCTGAAAAATCCGTATCAACATGAGCAGTGGATTAAAGGGGGCACAGATTAGGGACTCAGATGGATCTGGATTCCAGTCTACCTCATGGCCTCGAGTGGGCCACTGAACAATATAAAATGAGGAAGCAATGCCTACCTAACTGGGTTCGCCCTGAGGCTTAAGGAAGATAATTTATGTCAAGTCTGTAGCACAGGGCTCAGCACAGGACAGAACAGACAAATTCCACATGGGCAGTAAGCAGTAGCTTACACATGACTTCTGCCCTGACCAGGAATAGAGTCAATAGAGTCAGAGTCTTCTTGGGGGAATAGGAGCAGCTAGGAATGGGCACACCTGGGGTCAGAGCACTTATGAAACTTGTCCTAGTTCTTCCTGCTTTGTTGAAGAGACCACGAGAAAGAGATCACATGGAGAAGCCACATAGAGAGGCCTGACGTCCCAGTGCCCTAGCTGAGCCTTTGAGCTGTCCCCAACAAGGTGCCAGCCACGCGAGTGAGCCATTTTGGACATTCCAGCCCAGTTGAGCCCCTGGATGACTGCTGTC
The DNA here is from genome assembly GCF_000164805.1 of Carlito syrichta. Lineage (NCBI taxonomy): Eukaryota > Metazoa > Chordata > Mammalia > Primates > Tarsiidae > Carlito > Carlito syrichta. The sequence continues at coordinate 106,317 of NW_007256232.1, read as the reverse complement.
CTAGCCAGCATCGATGGAGTTGAGCCCAGTCGATCCACAGAATCTCAAGAGATAATGCGTGGATGCTGTTCTAAGCTGTTAATCACTTTGGGGTGATTGCTAATTCAGCAATAGGCAACCAAAATGGGAATCTAGGATAGGAGGGCTCTTTCAAAGGGATGGCAGAGTAAAATAAATAGATAACACAGGAAGGCTCCAATAACCAACAGGGAAAACACTGGCTTAGGAACAGGGCAGTGGGCAGAGGCCAAATGGGCCTCAAGAGGATCGTTATTGGTAACTGGAAGAACTGTGAGTGTAACCAGTAATAAGTTTGTTGCCCAACGTGCAACAAGTCAGCAAGTCATGCTGAGCAAGTCATGCTGAGACACTGGGTTGTAGCAGAGAGAGGGTTAATCACAGCCGGGCCTGGTGGCTCATGCCTGTAATCCCAGCACTTTGGGAGGCCAAGGTGAGAGGATTGCCTGAGCTCAGGGGCTTAAGACCAGCCCAGGCAACTTGGTGAGACATTGTCTCTACAATAAATCAAAAAATATAAGCCAGGTGTGGTAGCGAATGCCTGTAGTTCCAGCTTCATGGAAGGCTAAGGCGGAAGGATCATCTGAGCCCAGCAGGTCAAGGCTGCAGCTGCTGTGAGTGTGCCACTGCACTTCAGTTTGGATGACAGAGTGAGACTCCAACTCAAAAAAGGAAAGAAAGATAAGAAAAAAAATTAGCTGGCTGTAGTGGCATGTACCTGTAGTTTCAGCTACTTGAAAGGCTGAGGTGGGCTCAGGCAATCCACTCACCTCAGCCTCCCAAAGCGCTGGGATTACAGGCTGAGCCACCGAGCCTGGCTGAAATAAATTTTTAAAATTTCATTTACTTTAATAAAAAAGGTCCCGAAGCCGGGCTCGGTGGCTCAGCCTGTAATCCCGTGCCCATGGATTACAGCCTCCTTTGGGAGGCTGAGGTGAGTGAATTGCCTGAGCCCGCGGGTTCGAGACCCGCCTGGGTAACTTGGCGAGACCTCATCTCTACAATAAATCAAAAAATCAGCCGGGCATGGTAGCGCACGCTTGTAATTCCGGCTACTCGGAAGGCTGAGGCGGAAGGATCGCCGGAGCCTAGCAGGTTGAGGCTGCGGTGGCCGGGAGCGGCCACTGCACTCCAGTCTGGGCGACAGAGTGAGACTCCAACTCAAAAAAAAAAAAAGGGAAATAGAAAATATACCTCATGAACTTGTTGGTTTGGTTAAGGTAGAAAGTTGACCCAACTGGTTCATTTTAGCTACATATCAGAAGGTATGTATAGACAGACAGGTGAACTAAAGAAGGAACTGTTCAGTATTCTAGGAGAATCTAAAGGAAAAGGTTCTAGCCCCACACTTGCCGAATTGGAAAATGCAGCGGTTTCTCATCTCCAACTTCTACAACCCAATAAAGATTCTCAAATAAAACAGTTTCCTGGGAGTGAGGCAGGTAGTCAGTATAGCTTACAGATAGATGAGTTTCTTGCAGGCAGGTCTGAATTAAAATAGGGCCAACATTCAGACATCTTTCTTTTGTTTATTTATTCATTTATTTGATTTATTGTAGAGATGAGGTCTCACCAAGTTGCCTAGGCTGGTCTTCCCAAAGTGCTGCGATTACAGGCTTGAGCCACCGCACCTGGCCCAGACATCTTTATTATCCATACATGACCTTCACCCAACCAACCAGACATATCAGACCTCAGCACCTTGCAGGTTGGAATGTGGCTCTACCAGTAACTTTCATTATTTAGAAGGTCCTTGTGGTCTTAAAATTTGAGAGATGGCAATCAAAACTTGTGACCAGATACCTGCAACCCTCCCGTCTTAGCTCATGGTTTGCTTAATCATTGTTGTAAAAGTACATAAAGCTTCTTGTCAAAGACAAGCATGTGTCCTTTCTCTTAAGGTACCCACACCTTTCCTTGAGTGTGACTCTTTTCTTTCTTTTTTCTTTTTCTTTTTATTTTTTGAGTTGGAGTCTCGCTCCATCGCCCAGACTGGAGTGCAGTGGCTGCTCCCGGCCACCGCAGCCTCGCCTGCTGGGCTCCGGCGATCCTTCCGCCTCAGCCTTCCGAGTAGCTGGAACTACAGGCGCGTGCTACCACACCCGGCTAAGACTCTTTTCTTTCTTTCTTTTTTTTTTTGTTTTTTGAATTGGAGTCTCACTTTGTTGCTCAGGCTGGAGTGCAGTGGTACACTCACAGCCACCACAACCTTGACCTGCTAGGCTCAGACAATCCTGCCTCAGTCTTCCAAGTAGCTGGAACCACAGGCACACACCATCATGCCTGGTTAATTATTTGATCTATTGTAGAGACAAGGTCTTGCCAAGCTACCCAGACTGGTCTTGAACCCCTGGGCTCAGGCAATCCTCTCACCTCTGCCTCCTACAGTACTGGGATTACAGGTGTCACTCACTGCACCTGGGCCTCTTTTCTTTCCAATAAGTTATTATTTCTTCAAGTATACTTTGAATTCACTCTGAAATTCCTTTCTTTTTTCTTTTTTTTTTTTGAGTTGGAGTCTCACTCTGTCACCTAGATTGGAGTGCAGCGGCCGCTCCCGACCACCGCAGCCTCGACCTGCTGGGCTCCGGTGATCTTTCCGCCTCAACCTTCCAAGTAGCTGGAACTACAGATGCGCGCTACCACGCCTGGCTAATTTTTTGATTTATTGTAGAGGTGAGGTCTTGGCAAGTTGCCCAGGCGGGTCTCGAACCTGCGGGCTCAGGCAATCCACTCACCTTAGCCTCCCAAGGCGCGGGATTACAAGCTGAGCCACCAAGCCCGGCTTGAAATTCCTTTCTGTGGCAAAACCAAGAACCCATGGAGCAACACATTGCACCCTTCCCAGCATCAAGAGGAGGGGAGGAACCTGGTACCAAAGATCAAATCCAGGGTCCTCCCAGTAAAATGTGGTCTCAGGGTCAAGATCAGATTAAGGACATAGCTGTGAGACCCTTTTGTTGAGACCTCAGAAAAAATTAAGACTATGCCAAGTAGATCTTCTTAGCTAGATAAAAAGGCTTCTAAGAATATTCAGGACATTGTTCCTCAGCAGCCTACATAGGACCCAAAGCAGAAAAGGGCCTATTTTTTGTCTAATGAAGTGGATTATAATTTGATACATAGGAAACTCACACAGTTTTTAACTGTACTAACTTGGACTGAAAGGAAGAGAGACATTTTATAAAACAAAAAGCAGCCTTTGCAGACTCAGCTTTCTAGTGCAGGAAGCAACCAAACATGGGTTATTTCTTATGGAAAAGAATGACTCAGAGGTTAGAGCCAATAGTCAACAGAACCTTACCAGGAAACAGATTCTGGGCTTTAATTGATGTAAGATTCCTACCCAAGGAGCAGGGAGAATTGTATCCAGGAGAATTTCAGAATTGTTGTGGACCTATGACACTCTAAGTCTCTCCCCGTTTTTAGGGGGTCAGAATCTCACTCCGTCTCCCAGGCTGGAGTGCAGTGGCATGCTCACAGCACCCGCAGCTTCGACCTGCTGTTCCCAGGTGATCCTTCCACCTCAGCCTTCTGAGTAGCTGGAACTACAGGTGCATGGCACCATGCCCGGCTAATTTTCTGATTTATTGTCGAGATGAGGTCTCACCTAGTTGCCCAGGCTGGCCTCGAACCCCTGGGCTCAGGCAATCCTCTCACCTCTGCCTCCAAAGTGCTGGGATTATAGGAGTGAGCCACCGTGCATGGCCTTTTGTTTATTTATTTTGAGTCAGAGTCTCACTCTATTGCTATCCTGGAGTGCAGTGGCATGCTCACGGCTACCACAGCCTCGACCTGCTGGGCTCAGGTGATCCTTCTGCCTCACTCTCCCAAGTAGCTGGAACTACATGTACATGCCACCATACCTGGCTAATTTTTTTTTTTTTTTTTTTGTAGAGATGAGGTCTCGCCACATTGCCCAGGCTGGTCTTGAATCCGTGGGCTCAGACAATCCTCTGGCCTCAGCCTTCCAAGTGGCTGGAACTACAGGCATGTGCCACCACACCTGCCTAATTTTTTTTGATTTATTGTCAAAATGAGGGCTCTCCAAGTTGCCCAGGCTGATCTCGAACTCGTGAGCTTAGGCAATCCTCTCACCTCGGCCTCCCAAAGTGCTGGGTTTATAGGCGTGAGCCACTACACCTGGCCAGGTCTCCCCTTTTTGAATGGCAGTGCATACTGTGGTGCTCTGGTTCCTGTTTCATCATTCTAAGTTGGGTATGTGGGGGCAGGTAACTTGTCTCTGGTTCACAGGTCTTCAGATCACGAGGAGCCACACCCAAGTGCGTCATCAACAACTGGTTGAGATTTAGCAGATGAGTAACTTGAAGCCTGCACTTGAGGCTGAATTGAGATGAGATTTGGGGGGTTATGGGAGGTGTGGGGGAAATTCATTTCACATGTGAGAAGGGCTTTGGGGACCAAACAGTAGATGATGGTGGCTCGTCTCCAAAGATGGCCCAATGACTCATGCCTCCCAGGATGCATACCTTTGAGTAGCCCCTCCCACTGAGCTGATCCTCTGACCTATTTTAACCAACAGAGGGTGGCAGAAATGATGCTGTGCCAGCTCTGGGTGGAAGAGTTAAGCACCTGGCAACTTCAGCTCTTGCTCTTTGGGAAACCCCGAGCTGCCATGGAAGAAGCCTGGTTACCTCAACTGGAAACACTACATGGAAAGACCTTTGGGAGAGGGAGAGGCCCTGAAACTACATAGAAAGAGTTTCTGCCTTTCCAGGATGGCTGAGTCCAGACTTCTAGCCATCCCCACCACACTGCCAGACATGAGAATGCCATCTTGAATGTTCTAGCACAGTTGAGTCCCCAGACTACATTGTGTAAGCACAACTGACCCCAGATGGCCTAGTCAACTTACAGAGTCATGAGAGATAACACAATTGGGAACATTCTGAACCATTTTTGATCCAGAGTGCTGCCTGATGAAAAAAAGTTTTTTTTCATAGAGAATACAATGGTGGTATTCTGAAACCACTAAGTTGTAGGGTAGTTTGTTATGCAATAATAAACTAGTAGTATCCATAGGACCAACGTAATCAGAAATTAAAGAACAAGGAACCCACTAAAGGTGTCCTTAGAACCAGCTTCCTGAAGCACAGAGTGGATGGAGAAGGGAAGGGAGTGGGTCTGGAGGGGTAAACTGAAGGGATCCAACACTGGTCATGAAGGCTTGGATGGCAGGTGAGAGAGAGGGATTCCTGGGGTTGTGACATTCAGAACTGGAAGGATTGTGAGACCTTTACTGAAGCAAGGATGACTGGACAACAGGTTTTGGAGGGAAAAGCCTGATTTCCATTTGGGATATATTGAGGTTAAGAGGTGTTGGGACATTCATGTGGAAGTGTCAAAGGAGAGTGTATAAAGATGTGTCATAAAGATGTCACCAGGCATGAGAGCTCACGCCAATAATCCCAGCACTTTGGAAGTGGAGGTGAGAGATTACCTGAGCTCAGGGGTTCGAGACCATCCTGAGCAATATGGCAAGACTTCATCTCAAAATAAATCAAAAAATTAGGCAGATGTGGTGGTGCATGCTTGTGGTTTCAGCTACTTGGAAAGATGAAGTGGAAGGATCACCTGAGCCCAGCAGGTCGAGGCTGGGGTGGCCATGAACGTGCCACTGCACTCCAACCTGGGTGACAGAGTGAGACTCCGACTCAAAAGCAAGCGAGCAAACAAACATAAAGATGTCAGTGCACAAAGATGGCAGCTGCAACTGAGGGTGAGGGTGAGCTTGCCCGGAGTGGACATCAAGAGTAACATGAGCCGGGCTTCGTGGCTCAGCCTGTAATCCCAGCACTTTGGGAGGCCGAGGTGAGTTGATTTCCTGAGTCTGCGGGTTCGAGACCTGCCTGGACAACTTGGCGAGACCTCGTCTCTACAATAAACCAAAAATTAGCCGGGCATGGTAGTGTGCACCTGTAGTTCCAGCTACTCGGAAGGCTGAGG